>NW_020173022.1:3492067-3517497 GCF_003031525.2 Neophocaena asiaeorientalis asiaeorientalis | reverse complement strand
AATGAACAGAAATCTCTTGCATTCCTATACACTAATGATGAAAAATCTGAAAGAGAAGTTAAGGAAACAGTCTCATTTACCATTGCAACAAAAAGAATAAAATACCTAGGAATAAACCTACCTAGGGAGACAAAAGACCTATATGCAGAAAACTATAAGACACTGATGAAAGAAATTAAGGATGATACAAAGAAATGGAGAGATATACCATGTTCTTCGATTGGAAGAATCAATATTGTGAAAATGACTATACTACCCAAAGCAATCTACAGATTCAATGCAATCCCTATCAAATTACCAATGGCATTTTTTACAGAACTAGAACAAAAAATCTTAAAATTTGTATGGAGACACAAAAGACCCTGAATTGTCAAAGCAGTCTTGAGGGAAAAAAACGGAGCTTGAGGAATCAGACACCCTGACTTCAGACTATACTACAAAGCTACAGTAATCAAGACAATATGGTACTGGCATAAAAACAGAAATATAGATCAATGGAACAGGATAGAAAGCCCAGAGATAAACTCTTGCACCTATGGTCCACTAATCTATGACAAAGGGGGCAAGGATATACAATGGAGAAAAGACAGTCTCTTCAATAAGTGGTGCTGGGAAAACTGGACAGCTACATGTAAAAGAATGAAATTAGAACACTCCCTAACACCATACACAAAAATAAACTCAAAATGGATTAGAGACCTAAATGTAAGACTGGACACTATAAAACTCTTTGAGGAAAACATAGGAACAGCACTCTACTGCTCAACATCACTAATTGTTAGAGAAATGCAAAACAAAACTACAATGAGGTAACACCTCGCACCAGTTAGAATGGGCTTCA
The DNA here is from genome assembly GCF_003031525.2 of Neophocaena asiaeorientalis asiaeorientalis. Classification (NCBI taxonomy): domain Eukaryota; kingdom Metazoa; phylum Chordata; class Mammalia; order Artiodactyla; family Phocoenidae; genus Neophocaena; species Neophocaena asiaeorientalis. Next base: position 3,516,656 of record NW_020173022.1, on the reverse strand, counting down.
TCAGAAAATCTACAAACAACAAATGCTGGAGAGGGTGTGGAGAAAAGGGAACCCTCTTGCACTGTTGGTGTGAATGTAAATTGATACAGCCACTATGGAGAACAGTATGGAGGTTCCTTAAAAAACTAAAAATCGAATTACCATACATATGACCCAGCAATCCCACTACTTGGCATATACCCAGAGAAAAAACATAATTCAAAAAGACACATACACCGCAATGTTCATTGTAGCACTGTTTACAATATCCAGGTCATGGAAGCAACCTAAATGCCCATCAACAGACGAATGGATAAAGATGTGGTACATATATACAATGGAATATTACTCAGCCATAAAAAGGAACGAAATTGGGTCATTTGTAGAGACGTGGATGAATCTAGAGACTGTCATACAGAGTGAAGTAATTCAGAAAGTGAAAAACAAATATCATATATTAACGCATATATGTGGAACCTAGAAAAATGGTACAGATGAACCAGTTTGCAGGGCAGAAATTGAGACACAGATGTAGAGAACAAACGTATGGACACCAAGGGGGGAAAGTGGAGGGTGGGGGTTGGCTGGGTGGTGGTGTGATTAATTGGGAGATTTGGGTTGCCATATATACACTAATATGTATAAAATGGATAACTAATAAGAACCTGCTGTATAAAAAGATAAATAAAATAAAATTCAAAGAAAAAGAAAAATGGTACCCAAGCATCTAGAAGCATGCTTGCATACAGGAAGTACTGAATAAATATTTTTTGACTGAAAGAAGAAAGTTGCTTTGAAGGCAAGAAGCTCAATAAGGAAAGCTGGTTATGCTGGCATAAGTATTCAGATCAAATCATTCTCACAACAAATTTAAAAGGAAGACATTCTTAACCATATTCTCCAGGTGGATAAGAAGTTTAAGTGACTTGCCCAAAGTCACACCATAAGTAGAAGAGCCAGGATTCAAACCCAGGTCTACCTGACTCCAAACCCTCTGCTCTTTAAATAGTGTTAAACTGAACCTCAGTAATCAATATGAGATTAACATAACCTGGAGGAGGCGAATCTTATGTGACTTTATTATTCAATAAGCTGAGCAAAATAAAGGTGGCAAAAGAACAGATAAATAAACAAGGTTGGCAAAATTCTTATGTGAAAGAATAGAAGTAATGAGAATGGAAGAGAGAATAACAAGAAAAGTATAGTAATTTCAGAGGATCACAGAGCTGGTGGGAACTTAGGGGTTGTACAGCCTTCATTTAATAGATGAGGTTGCTGAAGTCCGCGGGGCAGGATGATTTAATCTAGTTCAAAAATAGTTCTGCTATGACAGAGTCAGGATGGAAATTTGGACATCCTATTCTAATCTAGTGCCCCATTTTTTAAAATCATATCTCTCTCATCTTTCTGTAGAAAATAGAGCTACTCTTCAAAAATAAAAGTACCCACTGTGATAAGACACAGTAAAAATTTGAACAATTTGATTTAACTCGAGTGAAGGAAGTGACTACTCAAAAAAACAAACTTTTTTAACAGATGGTTTTCTAATTCAGATGATAACAAAAATTAAGTCTAAAAAGTGTTGTTAAATACTGATGCTTCAGTTGTGTATTTTAAATAGCACACTACTGTTAATGTGGATTGTTAATATGCAAATACATAAACAACATATTTTTAATATATAACTATTCTTTCTAAAGTAACTAAAAACTGTTTTCTCTTTTAAATTCCAATACATTTCCACAGGCTATAATCCACCCCTCTAATCTAGCAGATAGACATTTATGTATGTATGTACATGTATTGTGTATGTGTAAATATCCCTTCTCTCTTAGCATGACAGGAATCTGTACTTATTTCCCAGATTATGGCACTGTCCTACCCACATGCATTTATAGCTATCAGAGCTGTGTAGAGGATGGGCAGGCTCCCCAAGCCTCAGCACGAAGCAGCTTTCCTGAAACACCAGACTCTCTAGCATTAGGGATTCCATTCTGGCTGAGTGACAGCCATGATAGCTACAAAACAGAAGTAAGGCGGTAAGAACTGGATTCCACAGGACCTTCCCCTGGAGTCAAGTCTGCTGGGTTAAACTATAACAAACTACTAAGAAATATTAGTCTTTCTTCAATTAATTTTCTATATAGTAAATCAGAAATTGCTTTCTTCTGCTTAAATTAAAATGCTAGTGTACTGTAAAAGGTCACACTTATTCTACAGCTATAAGGAATGTTTCATGACCCCAAAAGTAATTCTACCAGAATATTTGCTTCCCTGGAATTGGACTTCTGGCCACTTATATACCACATGAATATCTTCAGACTCATTTGGAATTATATAGTGATGTAGTTGTATCACAATTATATAGTGATGTAACTTGCCTGTATTTTGCGCCTACTTGCTCATGGGAGACCTCTGGCTTCCATTCTCTCCCAATTATGTCTAAGAATCTCCAACCAGTGATGGATAGGCTCACAAGTCAGTCTCTCCACTACAGCCACTGTCACACAGCTGCTGGGTTTTTCCTGCCTAACTCCTTTCCTTCCCCCCGGCTCCTCCCCTATCAGTGGATGTCTTCTCACAAAGCCATGGATGGAACAGTTCTCCTTAGCTGCTCCCCCGGCTATCCATGGTGCTTTCACCTGTTGCTCCTCAATCTGTGCGTCTTCAGGGTTTCAGGGCTGGTGTGTTCTAAGTAAGCATGAGTAGAACACCTTTCTCCTCTATCTGAGTCTAGCTAGCATATGAAAGTCTACTATCCTAAAAGCTGGCACCAGATTTTCTCTTACAGAAAGAATTTTCTTTGTTTAAGAAAATACTCTAATAAGCAACCTGGAGTCCAAGGTAAGACTTTACAGTCATGGGGGTTGACTGGACAGAAGCCTGGAAACAAAGTGGCTAAATTCTTCTGCATGAGACTGTTTTATTCTGGAGAAAAATAATATTGACATGATTGATATTTGGGGTCAGATAATTCTTTGTTGTGTGGGAATGTTCTATACATTGTAAGATGTGTAGCAGAATCTCTGACCTCTACACTCTAGATGCCAGTAGCATTCCACCAATTGTGACAACAAACAATGTCTCCAGACTTTGCCAAATGTCTCCTGGTGGCAAAATCATTCCCAGTTAAGGACAACTGTCCTAGAGGAAGTTAAAAGAAAGATAAATTACTATTAAAATATAATTTGGGAAAGGCTAAGGAAGTACCAACAAACAATTGTCCTTATTGCCATTCTAGAACTTTATTTGTAAGAAATGAGCACATGTAATAACAGTATATGTTCTCTGAACAATATAGCTCTTGCCTAGTTTTCCAGAATCCTCACCTTCTACTGCACCATATATATCCTACAGGGCTAATTTGCCTGGAACCATCTTCCCACCATCGTTCTTATTCATCTTTAGGATTCTACTCAAAGATCTATTCTCTGTATCAATATCATTCTTTCATCAACCCCAACAATAATCAAATGCCTACTCCTTATCCACTCGAATCTAGTCACTCCATTCTAGGTTTTCCAAAAAACTTCTATACTGGCTCTTTTGGCACTCATTTGTCTATTTCTAAATTATCTTGCATAGGTCTTCCATCACAAGTAGACAGTAGGGCCTTCCAGAGCAGGATATTTTTCTCACTCATCTTGTGTCCCTGATAACAGTAATAAGAGCAATAATTCTTAATATGAGTACGGAACTTCACAATTTTCAAAGAACTTCCATAGACCGTGTCTCACTTTATTCTCAACACTTGATGAAGTATATATATTTAGAAGTTGAGGTCCAAAGGCCTTTAAGGAGACTCACTTTATAGCATAAAACTAATAAACTGTGGCTTTGCATCTAAAACATAGAATTTTTACTCTTAAAAAGGGAATTTGTTAAGAAATTGTTATAATAACAAGATTTTAAAGTCCATAAATTTAATGATTACAAAGTCATTGGAGATGTTCAAGAATATATTTGCTTTCTGTAGCATAGTTGGTAATAAGCCAGTTTTGAAAGTTCATAGTATGTCTTCACAGAGAAGCATTAGAAAGAGAAAGTGAACTTGACAATTTTAATAGTAAAGTGGAGAAAGATAAAAGATTAGATTGATGGAGTTGCAGGTCAAGGGAATATTTTCAAGTCATAAATCTATTAACATATTGATATGTGTTAGGAGAGATTAAAGGGACAGGCTGAAAAAATTACATAAGCACAATGCAAGGTGTATCTTCCTGAAGAGGTGATATGACAGAAGATCAAAAGAAAGAATAGGAAGCATATACAAAGAGAAAGTTTTAATATTTTTTAAAAATTGCATTTATGAAAAAATACTGAAGATACGGGTTTCAAAATGGAAAATACAATAGCAGATGTTTTACAGATGCATCTTATATTCATTCAACAGATATCGATGAAGTATCTGCTATATACTGGGCAGTGTTCTCCCATGAACTTATCTTCCTGGCAATGACTCTTTGAAGTAGTTATTTTGATCTTCACTTTTTCAATTAGGAAACTAAGTCTAGTAAGTGTATAATATTCTGAAGGTCACACAGTTAACCCTGGAACAGGCTGGTGTCTCACAGAAACTCTCTCCAATATACTAGCCTGCCTTTCAGAGATGAAAGACACTGCCCTGTCCTCACGGGATTTACCATCTCCTGGGTGAGAAAGACAAGTAAAGTGGGTGATTATCATACACCCAGTGCTGTGAGGCTCCTACTCATCTGGGGGCTATCAGAGAAGTTTTCATAAAACAGAATAGTTTAAAATACTTCTTTGAAATATTTAGGAAGCAATTTCTGATATTCAGCAAATTTCCTATTTTTAATTGCATCTGTTTTGTGAAATTCTCACAATGCCTTGGAGAAAGAGGCTGCTGGGGGGAAAACTGGTTGTAGACATTTTGTCTTCTCAGTGCAGTTCTTTCCAGAGCCACCATGTGGTATCGTTGTGCAGTTAAAACAACTGCTGCTTATAGCAATCTGGCCTTTCCCTGGACTAGTTCTAATCGAAAGAGTATGTTTCCTGAATCTTATCTGTCAGTTCTGTAATAACCATTTATATTCTCCCCGTGATGTAGGACTTTTCAAATATCTATGTTCTGAAATTCCTCTAGAAGCTGAGGGAAATGGGTGGCCAAATGTGTTTGTTCAGAAAAACCTGCCAGGCACATTTGCCCATGTCATTGCTTCTAGGAGGAGCGACAATTCTATATTTGTTGGCTGCCACCTTTTATCACAGCACCACACGTAATAGCAGTGCTTGGCCCCCATTGTGAGAGACCCCCATGGCCTGTGCACAGATAGCACCGCTTGGACATACTGGATAGAACTAGTTCTTTGACGCTCTGCAGCTCTTCCATCATGAAAGCCACATAAAAGCACATGAAAAATTGGGTCTCACTTTATAACTCCCTAAGGGAGAACTATGGCTGGGGGAGGACAGTACAGTAGAAGGAGCACACTGAGCTTTGGAATTTGCATCAGAAGTCATGGAATCTCTTTGGAAACTTCTGGAAAATTCCAGGCCTTGAATTTCCCATCTGTGCTTAAAAGATTATCCGTCCTACCCATCACAATCACTATCATTACTGTTTATTACGCTTCATTTGACTTTTTTTTTCTTTGCTGTTGTATCTAGACACCCTCAAGGACCAATGCTCAGACACCATCTAAGCTTGTTTTTGAAGAGACAAAAACCTCAAATCAAATAGAAAGGTGCACTTAAGGCAACGAATAATAACCCTGAATACTTTAATATTACTTGGGAATTTTCAAAGTGCTTCTCATACATTATTTTATTCACCCTCACAGCAGCTCTCTAAGGCAGGTATTACTAACTACAAATCAGGAAACTGAACTTCTGAGAGGTTCAGTGATTTTCCTCAAATCCCCAAATGACAGAGACAAGGTAAAAGTTGGGCTTCTGATTCTTAATATGTTGCGTTTCCACTGTACCTCGTCTAGCCACGCTAAGAGGCAGAATATAACAAACAAATGCATGCTCAATTATTAGAGTTTGGGATAAAAGACAAGGACAAGGGCATAACAAAGGGCAGAGAATTGGGGAAACAGAGGACTTCCATGACATGAGCGCGATTTTAAAAATCAAAACGTGGTACATGCTCTGAATCCTTTAGGCAGAATTTTTATAAAATAGCTTGGTAGGCGGCAGGAAAGCTGATTCTGTGGCTTAAAAAAAAAACTCTCATCAGCTAATGTTTGTCATGATGTCTTTCATTTGAAAATGTGCTCTGCACATGCGACTGCCTAATAAATGCTAGCTGCTAATGACAATGAGGACTGATGAACTGAAATCACTTTGGCACCGAACTTGTCAGCTTTCACGTGAGTAGCACATGATGAAGAATGCTGCATGCCATTAATAGCTTGCTGAGCATTTGTGTCTGTAATAGTAACTTTTTGAACCCACTGTGGTGGGAGTACAAGGGCTGATAACACAAGGCCCTATATACACAATGCCAATCATTCCAATGAAAATGGAAAAGTTCAGTCAATCGTCTGGGGATTTATCCATATGACACCTAACATCTGGATGACTGAATGTTTCCAGTTTTCACCAGGATGGTGCCATGTAGATGCTCAGGTCTACTCTTAGAGACCGGTAATGCTCCAAGATAAACAAACTTTTACATAGCATGGCACATTTGGGGGCCACAAGAGTATATTTCATTCATTTATTCTCTCAGTAAATATGTTTGTAAGAGAGAGTACTGTGTGTCACTAGTTCCTCTTTTGGTACAGAGACCAAACATGGACAAAGCACTCACAGTCCAGTGGAGGAAGATAGTGATTACAATGCAAGATAATAAAGGCCATCATAGAGACACAAATAAAATGTCAAGGGACCGCAAAGCAGAAATGAACTATCTGTGCCTAACAGAGTTTGCAGTGCTTCAAAGATGAGGTGGCATATGAACAAGTTCTTATGATACTCAACAGAGTGGGTGTGGGTATTCTAGGTGAAAAAGAAAGGCAGAGTGGTATGTATAAAGACAAAGAGATACTTAAAAACACTTTTTAGGGAAAAGGAGAAATTAGGCAGTGGGTAGCACATAGGGTATATTTGGCTGTACCTTCCTGAGGTTCTGTGTATTGCAGGACCAGGCTTCAGCCCTCCTCAACTACAAACCTTCCATGAAACAAGAAGACCATGAGCAAGAAGATATGCCCACCCAGAGCCCATGCCCACCCCCTATAACCTTCCTTCCCACCACTGCCCTTTGTAGACCCCACTCTGGTTTCCTGGAATCCAGAATTCCTTGCCCAAATGGCCCCAAACCTGCTTGAGGGCCTGCACAGACTTTTTCCCAAATTCATCTTCCCAAGGCAGATCATGCTGCTGATGTGAACTCACCTACACTGAAGTGAGGACAGCAGACAGGTATCTGGGGGGAGGTGTGGATGAGCCTAGGTGTATGAGCTAGAGGCCACATGGTATGTATGAGGCCCCTCACATTGTGGGCTGGAAATGGGATACAGTAACAGAAGGGGAGTAGGCTGCAAGCCTGAGGCTAGGAGCCAGCTGTTCCCACCCCACCAAGCTCAAGAGTGAAACTCCCGGGAGTCCAGGAAACCTAAATTAGAACCTAGCCTTCCAGATTGCCATAAAGATAGGATAATCAGTGCAGGATACTATGACAGGTATTATTTAACAGTTTACTACTTTGCCTTATAAATTTTAAACATCTGAATACATGGTATGTGAGCCTCCATTAATACTTTTGACCTGGGTTTTTTTAAGTTTTAGGGACAGATCTGTATTTGGGGAAACAGGTTAGAGAAGAAGCTGGAAAGAAAGGTTGGGACTAGACTGTAGAGGATTTTACATGACAGTTTAGCACAGACATTTCTAAAACTAGATATTTGAGATAAGTGGCTCAAATCTTTTCCTTTCACATCTTCTCCAACTGTTCCTACTTTGAGATGTCTTTCTTTTCTAAACTACTATTACAGTTATACACAATATTCAACTTAGCTCTTCATTATGGAGTAGCTAATTGATTAATGAATATCATATTAACTCCCCAACCTGACTACAAGCTCTACTATAAGGTAACAAATATCTTGCTTCTTTTAAAAATCTTCCATGGATGTCTTGCATAATTTTAGGGTAAATAACTACTTAATGATTGATTGCAAAAAGTTGTTAATGAAAAACATTATGAATGAAATTAATGAAATTTCAATGTCACATTTGAGCTATGTTCTGATGCCAATCCTTTTTTATTCCTCTATCCCTTTGGGACTGACTATATAAATTGCAGCACGTGGTGCAAACTGAAAATGTGGGTCTTCTTGTTTAAAAATTATTCAGAGGAGACTTCTCTGGTGGCACAGTAGTTAAGAATCCGCCTGCTAATGCAGGGGGACACGGGTTTGAGCCCTGGTCTGGGAAGATCCCCCTTGCCGCGGAACAACTAAGCCCGTGCGCCACAACTACCAAGCCTGTGCTCTACAGCCCGCAAGCCACAACTACTGAGCCCACGTGCTGCAACTACTGAGCCTGTGCCTAGGACCCATGCTGTGCAACAAGAGAAGCCACCGCAGTGAGAAGCCCTCACACTGCAATGAAGAGTAGCCCCCGTTAGCCACAACTAGAGAAAGCCCACGTGCAGCAACGAAGACCCAAAACAGCCAAAAATAAATAAATATTTTTTTAAAAATTATTAAGAATTTTAGGAGGGTGTCAGCAGAGTATTAAATCAAACATGAGACCCTTCTGAGCATGGGGTCCTGTGTGACTTCACAGGCCTGTTTCCATTTACTCATTTAAGACAAAATGCCTTTCCTTAGGCTTTGTTAGTAAACTTAGTGAAAATGGTCTGTAGAACTCTTTCCCAAATTGTGGTCCAGTGGTAGGCAATATGATTTGAAATGGTACACAGATGGCCATTTGTTTACCATAATAGTTATGTACCAATGTGTTATGATATATGTAATAGTTATGCAAATGTGTTTTAGGGAAATAAAATTTGCACATCAATCAATAATTTCATGTTTATTATTGTTTGGGACAAGACTAAGTTAAAAATGGACCAAATTAAAGAAAAATATTAAAGAAATGAGTACGGATGGTATGCAGATGTTGTAGAAAGTATAATATAGTACTTAAATGATTGAAGTTGGAAACAGTGGAAAAACTGGTTGATTAAGGTGTCCTAATGACCTTAAATATTTGGGTAGCATTCTTGGGTCACATTTTTTTTCTTTATTTTTAAACGTTATTACAGAATACTGAGCAGAGTTCCCTGTGCTCTACAGTAGGTCCCTATTGGTTATCTATTTTAAATATAGCAGGGTGTACCTGTCAGTCTCTTGGGTCACATTTTTTTTCTTTATTTTTAAACGTTATTACAGAATACTGAGCAGAGTTCCCTGTGCTCTACAGTAGGTCCCTATTGGTTATCTATTTTAAATATAGCAGGGTGTACCTGTCAGTCTCTTGGGTCACATTTGATCTTTGATATTTTTGTTCTGGCTGATTCCTTTTTTGTGTTTTTCCCATTAGACTTTTTCTAGTATTGAAAAAGGAAGGACACTGAATCTGTAGCCTTGCTGGAGGCAGTCAGCAGAAATCTCCAGTATCTCAAAATCCATCAGCCATTCACCACACCCATTCCTGATCCTATTTTGCAGATAGGGAAAATTATTAGGAGAAGAATACTTGGAACTAGCCACAAAGCTCTTTCTACCAATTTCCCAGTCAGTCTTGCAGTACAGTTTTGGGTCTTCCCAATTTTATAGGGAGCACGCAAATTTTGGCAAGATTATTTGAGATAATTGGCTGAATTTATCTGAAGTGCGTAAAAGGGTACAAAGTGAAATTCTTAATCTTATTTGAGCTCATCAACGACCCAGTAAAGTGTTAGTATTTCCATATTGCCAGTGGCTTGCCCAAGGCTGTCTAGAGGACAAGCCTCTGAAAGACGGTTTTTAATCTAGCTCTTCTAATTCCCAAGTTCAAAACATTCTCACCACTCTTTGCTAAGGCACTGAATACTGGAATTCAGTATTCTATTCGCGAATGATGTTTCCTGCTAGGTTCACCAAGGACTAGTGCTTCAAATTCCCGGCTAGTATTAATCTTAGGATTTGGGAACAAGAAATTAGAATTCCTGGGAATTCTTGAGAATAAGTCATAAGTTATTCATAAGTTATTCTTTTAAGTTATTCTTAAAAGACTTTTAGTACTCTGTACGCGCTTTACTTCTTATTATGGATATCTAAAACACATTTGTTTATAAATACGTTAATTATTAATTATGACTTTATTAATCTTCATTATTAATAAATCATAGATAGATATTAAGTTTAATAGTACTAAAATAAACTACAGTCTATAACAAATATGCAAACACTGGAAAACACCAGAAAACATTATCGGGTGGGATTCAAATAATGTAACATTTACATCTTCTAACAAGGTTAATGGCAGTATACAAAATCACATGTCAACGTTATCAATTTAAGGACTTATTTTGTTTCTAAAACCTGTTATTTCCAGAAACACTACTCATACCAGTTGTATAAAATATTCCATGTGATTAAACTTACTATATTTATTTTATTTACAAGAAAGACTCACTCTTAGCAGCACACAGGGCCACGGTAACAGCTACAAGGAAGACTGATTAGACTGTGATCTCTCCTACGTGTTACTATCCTGGTACCAAAAATGCTGACCTTAAACTTCCACTCTGCATGTCACAATCTCCTGAGATTCCTTTGATTCAGCAACTTCTCTATGTTGTTTATTCAGTGTAATTCTCTCAGGAGATAATATTTTTCTTCCCATTTCCCAGATTATGCTTGGGATACAGAATTTAGAAAAGAATATAAAGGTAAAAGAGAGGCTGGAAAGAAATATCCACTTGGAAACACTACCTAGGACACAGGGATCGGGATCATGAGTGTTAGGGTGGAAGAGTTAGGTCAAATTATTTGTGTTATGAGAAAGAGAAGGGCAACAACGAAGTAAGATTTATAACAGAACCTCCTCCTTTTTGAAATAAAGAGCCTTTTAAACCTTAAATTAGGTACTGAGTGTTCTACATAGATTTAAAATCCACTATCTTCCCAGGAAGAACTATTATTTAGGAGTTAATTGCTAGTTGCTTGTTTAGTCTTTCTGTGGCTGTCAGATTATTGCTGAGTGGGGGCCTCGTAAACAAGAAGCTCCTAGCTTGTCCTCTCCAGACCAAATGGACATGTGTTTCCCATTTAAACATTTCATTGCCCCAACTAAAAACAAATCAGCTGTGCCTTTGGGATGTTAAGGGGAGAAAATTGGGATTTATTCCTGGACAAGCCTGAGAAAAACATTAACCTAATGGATGAAATATGTTTGTACTAAAGACTTCTTAAAAGTGTTGAATTGGACTTTCCCAACTTGATCTCTCCCTCCTTGAAAAGAAAGAAAAGTCCATCAGTATTATCCTAGCTTTGTCATTAAATGAGGAGTAATGGATAAACCTTGCTTTGGTTTAGATAAGCATCAAAAGGAATAGTCACTGCCTCTAGAGATTATTCACACACCTTTGACAATGTGGTCTAGAAGTCCTTCTATCTTGGCCTTATACAGTAATAGAAACCCACTTCCTGTTTTCTAAAGCCAAATTCCTTCTTCAATTCAGTTTTTCCCAAGAAGGCGCTCACTGATTTCTCAATGCTCAGTGTGGTCAGCAAGAAAATTGGTTCTGGAAAAAATATTTGACTTTCTGCGTTGAAAATAATGGTCTCCTTAAGACTGCAAGCCTACTGTGGAGAAATTTTGGCTTATTCTGTGTTTTGTACCCTGATGGAGCACAGGAAATAGGAAAATAGATTATTTTCCTTGGCAAACCTGGGGCGTGTTTGGTTTAGCAACTGAACAATTTTTAGAGTTCAAGCTAGACAGTGCAACATGAAGCAACTCTCAAAACTGTGTGTTAAGTTCTCAAGCATAACTAGGAAAATTCATCAACACTAATGATTTTATTCTGAATCTGTGTGATAGGACTGCCCAGCAAGCAAAATACGTGAGGGTTGTTTTTTCTCCTTTTTGAGTCTAACTTTGCCACAGAAGGTTTGGAAACTCAAACAAACTTGAGAGCTGGCATACTCCACAGTGTACCCAAAGAACAGCTAGCTAACCAGAAGCTGGCATCTTGCTGGCATCTTACTCATATTTGTGCCATGCCACTCAGGCATTGAAAATATGTCATAATACTATTAAAAAGTATATTTTAATATTATCATCATGTGGATACCTAATTCAAAATTGGAATGAAATGTAGAAGTCACTTTTCCATTACCCAAATTGGTAAGCCTCCATCTGGAGAGAGTACAATATATAATTCTTGATTTAGGCTTTTGATCCTAGAACCAACCTGACTGTGTCTCAGCAGAGAACATTTTAGCATTAAGGATCAGTCTGTGGTTTTACCTAAGTTACTGTCAGGGCTTTCATATTCATAGTTTGATGTTCATCTTTGAATTTTGATTTTTTAAAGTAACACCTTACGTTTTCCTTATCGTCCTTCTGTGAGTTACAAAATGATTTACATTCATGTGAAATGGAAGCACACTATCTCATATTGGAAAATCATGTTCAGTTTGTATTTGGTACCAACATTATTATCTTCCAACAGTAGATTGTGTTTAAATTTCAGGAAAGTTTCATGTGAATGTATAGATATATTATTCACCAAGGGACGTACAAATATAATCAAAAATAATAATTAAGGGGCTTCCCTGGTGGCGCCGCGGTTGAGAGTCCGCCTGCCGATGCAGGGGACACGGGTTTGTGCCCCGGTCCGGGAGGATCCCACATGCCGCAGAGCGGCTAGGCCCGTGAGCCATGGCCGCTGAGCCTGCGCGTCCGGAGCCTGTGCTCCGCAACGGGAGAGGCCACAATAGTGAGAGGCCCGCGTACCGCAAATAATAATAATAATTAAGATCATGATGATAGTTGTCATTGCTTGTTTGCAGACCCTAGTTCTGTATGCCTTCAGAGCAATTCTGAATACATAATATTCTCTGAAGTCACAATGGGAATTTTTTTTTGGTATGGATGCCCAATTAATTGAATTAACTAACACATACCAAAAGTTTGTTCATTGCTCTGCAGCTCAAGCCATTGATTAACAACTGTTCTTAGATCCCCCTTCCTGCAACTTAAACTTTTCATCACACAGTCATTCAAGGAGCTTCTACTGCTGCATGATTTATTGATATCTCCAACATTTTCTTAGAGTTCTACAATCATACTATTTTTTAATCTTTTTTGAAGCATAATTTACATACAAATACATAGTTTATGACTATGGTTTGATGAGTTTTAACAAATGTGTGCCGTCATGGAGCCATCACCCCAGTCAGGGTAGAGGACTGTTCCATCCCTCAGGAAGATCCCTTGTAACCTTTGCAATCAGTCCTCCCAAACCCAGCCCTAGGCAACCCACTGAATTTCTATTCCTATAGATTAGATTTGTCTTTTCTAGAGTGTCATTTAATGAATTCATACATATATACTTTGTCTCCATCTTCTTGTACTCAGCGTAATGTTTTTGGTATTCATCCATGTTGTTGCATGAATCAGTAGTTTGTTTCTTGTCATCACTGAGTAGTACTTAATTTTATAAATATACCACACATATGTTTGTTTATCCATTTATTGTGAGCATTTAAGTCATTTCCATTTGGGGTTACTATGAACAAAACTGCTATAATCATTTGTGTATAGGTCTTTACGTATATTTCTTTTCTCCTGGATAAATGTCTAGGAGTGGAATTTTTTGGTCTTATGGTAATTATATTTTCTTCTTGATAAGAAACTGACAAACGGTCCTCTAAAGTGATTATATCATTTTTCACTTCCACCAGCAAAATGTGTAAGATTTCCAGTTGCTCCACATCCTCACCAACAGTTAATATTGACAATCTCTTTAATTTTAGCCATTCTAAGGGGTGTGTAGTGGAAATCAGACTAAAGAAAGACGTTGCTTTAGGTAGGGTTTTTTTTCTTGAAATTAGGAGCCTACTAATCCATTATCTAATATTGAAATGAATCCATCTTGAAATTAATCCTGTGACTCAAGTGTATTAGCTATTCTTTCAAGGCTTAGGTCATTTGAAATTTTGATCAGCATAACATTTTTCTTGCCTTTATACTAGCAATTCTTTAATATATTGAGCAAAGGTGAACCCACAACAAATTTCTGAAGTGTGCTAATGAAGAAAACACAATCTTTGGATACAATTATTCAGCCAGTCAAAAATTATATCCAACTCTACTATATCATTATCTATCTCTTATTTCTTTATATTTTTTCTGTTGAAAAATGAGAAACTTACTCAAAAATTCTCTGGGACATTTTCAACTTTCTAGCTACCAGTCCGAGGATAAAGTCATCAGGTGAAAGGTATAGAAGCCCTGCCATAATAAGTTTCCTAATTTTTAAAAGGCTTCCAGAAATGAGGATGAACAAGTACTTTGGAATATCCCAAACTACCAGTCTACAAATCCTGCCTATTTTAAAGAAGCATAAAGTACATGACTACATCCTGTCGTCTTGTGGCCATACTCTCTCTTTTTTTCTTTTTCTGAAAAAGCATTCACTCAGTAGTTTTCTGGGAAGCAAAGTCAAACAGGACTTAATAAGTCTTATTAGGGGGCTTAAACTGACAAAATATCAAACACAGACATTGCTCTAGGAAATCAAGCTGGATTCATTTTTCTAAAGGATCCTTAAGGAAGTTAGTGATGTCAGGATACACAGCACATTTTCCAGGACAGATGGAAGGGCAAATTTCTACACCCTAAAATCCTGCAGTTAAGGATTATAAAGTCTAAGTGAATGAGGGTAATATCACTGTTCAGGAAACCCAGCATTCTGTCTTATACAGGCCAGAGGAAGTCTGAGCGTAGGCTAGTCGGAATATATGCCTGAGATCATCAAACTTATTGTTATATAATATATAATATTATTACTGAGAGCAGTTCAATATAGTACATTCAAGCATCTCCCTCAACCCCTGTAGGCCAACATGAGTTTAGTCCAGGTATGTCCCTGAACTCAGTACAGTGGGATCAGTACAAGGATCAATTGCTCTGATGTCTCCAGGAGCCCAGCTAACAGGACCTTTGACTGGTTGTAGGGCTTATCCCCTATACCCATATAAGTATAATGCCTGTTATCTCCCTTCCTTAAAATGTTGAAATATCTTCCTGAGCCTACTCTTCTGGAATACTGTCTGCTGTCTATGAATTTCAAAAATGGCCTATAATGTTTTCCCCATTATATTTCTTTTGCTAATGATATAGCATTTAATTAATTTACAATAAAAAGGTAGTTTATATGAGTTCTTTGAGATTTAAAATCTATCTTATACTATCAATATGTAAAAAGATGAAGCTTGTTCTTGTTCAACTCTTCTATAAGCTTTCTAATTTTCAATCTTTATCATTTACTGAGAGAAGTATGTTAAGATTTCCAATTGGTATCGTGAATTTCTAAATTACTTTTTGTAATTCTGTCAATGTATGGATTATAAATTTTAAGGCTGTGTCATTAAGTGTTGTTAAGTGTTATTTTACATCGTTAAAGTTTCATGTTGTTCTTTTACCATGTTGTGATGATTCTCCCCATCCCTAATAGTGCTCTTGGCCTCAAAGTCTGTATTATCTGTCATTAATATGTATACACCAGGTTTCTTTGGCCTAGTATTCAACTGATTTATATTTTCTTCAAAATTACATCCTTGTGTTTTGTGCATCTCTTGTCAACAGCGTATTTGCAGTATATTTTTAATCCCACCTGACCATCAGCAATTTATATGGTGTTGGGGTGAGGGAAGGAGTTTCATTCTTTCCCTACAAGGGCAGGGGCTGAGTTAGGTACCTAGCGACAGAGACAGCAGGGGCACTTGGGAGAAAGCTCCAGACTTCATTTTTTTGAAGCTTGAAGAAAGACAATTTTGTAATCATTTTTAGGCATCCACGGTGACTGCTGTTTTCCTCACTGACACAAAAATAGTTAACTTCAAGAAAACTCTTTGAAAACTCACCTGGAAACAAGAATGGAAAGTTTGGGGGTCAGGAGGAATAGGGAGTGCTGTCCAGGATGAGACAAGTTGTTCACAGCTAACCAGCATCAAACATTCCAGTCCTGACAAAAAGGGGCATTGCACAGACAAGCAGCAGTAGGGAAAGGGGATGGAAGCAAAATACTTTAGGGAATTTGTCTTCACTCAAAAATTAGCTCTGTGCACTACTACTTTGGAGCTGCACTATTTTGTGTTACAAAAGAGAAAAAAGAAATTCATCAGAACTCTCCTCACTCACTGTTCTGTAGAATTTCCAAAGGGGTGGGGAAAAGAGGCTTCTAAACTTTTCTTTTTCTTTTCTTTTTTTTTTTTTGAGGCTTCTAAACTTTGAGTTTCATTTTTGTATCCAAAGGAGGTGGGGGAAGCCAACTTCAATTTTAAGAGTAGCTAGACAACAGGAGAAATGTCTTGCATATACTTCTGGGAAAAGTAGGGCAGTCACACACATTCTGTACACTCCCTCCTTTCCTTTCCATGTTTTTCCTTCTCTCATTGGTTACCACACTTCTCCCATCTTTGAATCCCTTCTGCTATGTTGCCACACAGAGAGTCTGGGCCTCCTAGCCTACAAATCATGACTCTCTCCATTGAATCTGAGCTGTCCCTTGGAAGTACGGAAGAAAAAGGAAATCTATAATGTGATTCAAGTAGTATGTTAATCCTTCATGTATGTTGCCTTGTTTAATCCCTCCACCAGCCAATGGTGTAGGTATCACTTTACAAACAAAGAGAAAAGGCTCATAGGGGATAAATAACTTTCCAAGATTATACTGAAAATAAGTTAGTAGAGACTGGAAACAAGGTCCATGCTTTTCCCATTACATCATGTTATCCGCTAAAATTCCCCTCCGTAGAGTTCCCATCAATGTTTGCTATTCTGCAACAGGATTCCCATACCCCACACACATACTTCTCCACTGCCCCCATCACATACATCAAAACTATGCCCTATGCTTTCAACACCATGCAGGAGTTATAATGGCTAATAATAACTTCAAGGTATGGGTTACTTCATACAGCCCAGATAATGGGAGACTCCTGGAAACCCAAACAATAAAGGCAGAAATTTAGGTTTACAGTAAAATCCAAGGAAAATATTTTTGATACAAATCTTTAAGGGGCATTGCCTCTTCCATGCCTAGAAGCTTGATTGGGTGAGATAAGTTCTATGTAGGATTTTTTTTTTAAGTCTTCTTTAAAATGTATTATAGCATCTTTCCTCCCCCTCTTGGCTAGAGCAAAGTCTAGGATTACACAAACACACCCACCACAATCTTGCATGCCCCCCTGCTGAGGTTGTAAGATATACATGCCCATTATTTTTTCCCACATTTAACAAATTTTGAAATATAATAAGCACAGAAAAGTACAGAGATCAGTATCTTGAACATACTGTGCTTGCCAGCCAGCTTTTGTCAAACTTTAATATTTGTCATATTTGCATCTCATATTTTTTCAACATCTTTGTTGAAGTATAATTGCTCTACAATGGTGCATTAGCTTCTGCTGTATAACAAAGTGAATCAGCCACACGTATACACATATCCCCATATCCCCTCCCTCTTGCGTCTCCCTCTCACCCTCCCTAACCCACCCACCTAGGTGGTCACAAAGCACAGAGCTGAGAGCACACACAGCGTGCCTCAGGCTGTTACAGTGTCACACCGGCCTCTGCTGCCACAGGCTCGCTCTGCATTCGGTATTCCACCTGGCCCCTCGGCCTGAGTGAGCCAGAGCCCCCAGATCAGCTGCTCCTTTAACCCCGTCATTTCTGGGCAAAGAACAGAAGCCCTCAGGCAACCTACACACAGAGGCAGGGCCAAATCCAAAGCTGAACCCCAGGAGCTGTGCGAACAAGGAAGAGAAAGGGAAATTTCTCCCAGCAGCCTAAGGAGCAGCGGATTGAATCTCCACAATAAACACTGCATCAGTGGAATACCTGAATAGACAACAAATCATCCCAAAATTGAGGAAGTGGACTTTGAGAGCAATGACATATACATATTTTTTTCTTTTTTGTGAGTGTGTATGTGTATGATTCTTTGTGTGATTTTGTCTGTATAGCTTTGTTTTAACCATTTGTCCTCGGGTTCTGTCTGTCCGTTTCTTTTGTTGTTTTTTGTTTGTTTGTTTGTTTTAGTATAGTTTTTAGCACTTGTTATCATTCATGGATTGGTTTTTTGGTTTGGTTTCACTGTTGTGGCCTCTCCCGTTGCGGAGCACAGGCTCCGGACGCGCAGGCTCAGTGGCCATGGCTCATGGGCCCAGCCGCTCCGCGGCACGTGGGATCGTCCCGGACCGGGGCACGATCCCGCGTCCCCTGCATCGTCAGGCGGACTCTCAACCACTGCGCCACCAGGGAAGCCCCCCTCTATTACTTTTTAATTTTTTTTCTTTTCAATAATTACATTTTATTATTTTATTTTAATTATTTTATTTTATTTTATTTTATTTATTTTTCTCCTTTTCTTCTGAACCATGTGGCTGATAGGGTCTTGGTGCTCCGGCCAGGTGTCAGTCCTGTGTCTCTGAGGTGAGAAAGCTGAGTTCAGGACATTGGTTTACCAGAGACCTCAGAGCTCCATGTAGTGTCAAATGGCAAAAGCACTTCTAGAGATCTCCATCTAAATGTCAAGACCCAGCTCCACTCAATGACCAGCAAACAACAATGATGGACACCCTATGCCAAACAACTAGCAAGACAGGAACACAACCCCACCCATTAGCAGAGAGGCTGCCTGAAATCATATTAAGGTCACAGACACCCCAAAACACACCACCAGACACTGTCCTGCCCACCAGAAAGACAAGTTCCAGCCTCATCCACCAGAACACAGGCACCAGTCCCCTCCACCAGGAAACCTGTGCCACCCACAGAACCAACATTAGCCACTAGGGGCAGACACAAAAAAAGACAGGAACTAAGAACATGCAGCCTGCTAAAAGGAGACCCCAAACACAGTAAGTTAAGCAAAATGAGAAGACAGAGAAACACACAGCAGATGAAGGAGCAAGGTAAAAACCCACCAGACCAAACAAATGAAGAGGAAATAGGCAGTCTACCTGGAAAAGAATTCAAACTAGTGACAGTAAACATGATCCAAAATCTTGGAAATAGAATGGAGAAAACACAAGAAACGTTTAACAAGGACCTAGAAGAACTAAAGTGCAAACAAAAAATGATGAACAACACAATAAATGAAATTAAAAATTCTCTAGAAGGAATCAATAGCACAATAACTGAGGCAGAAGAACGGATAAGTGCCGTGGAAGATAAAATAGTGGAAATAACTACCGCAGAGCAGAATAAAGAAAAAAGAATGAAAAGAATTGAGGACAGTCTCAGAGACCTCTGGGACAACATTAAAGGCACCAACATTCAAATTAGAGGGGTCCCAAAAGAAGAATAGCAAAAGAAAGGGACTGAGAAAATATTTGAAGAGATTATACTTGAAAACTTACCTATTACGGAAAAGGAAATAATCAAGTCCAGAAAGCACAGAGATTCCCATACAGGATAAATCCAAGGAGAAACACGCCAAGACACATATTAATCAAACTATCAAAAATTAAATACAAAGAAAAACATTAAAAGCAGCAAGGGAAAAGCAACAAAAAACATACAAGGGAATCCTCGTAAGGTTAACAGCGAATCTTTCAGCAGAAACTCTGCAAGACAGAAGGGAATGGCAGGACATATTTAAAGTGATGAAAGGGAAAAACCTAAAACCAAGATTACTATACCCAGCAAGAATCCCGTTCAGATTAGACAGAGAAATTATTATCTTTACAGACAAGCGAAAGCTAACAGAATTCAGCACCACAAAGCCAGCTTTAGAAAAATTGCTAAAAAAACTTCTCTAGGTGGGAAACACGAGAAGAAAAAGACTCACAAAACAAACCCAAAACAATTAAGAAAACGGTAATAGGAACATACATATTGATAATTACCTTAAATGTAAATGGATTAAATGCTCCAACCAAAAGACATAGACTGGCTGAATGGATACAAAAACAAGTCCCATATATATGTTGTCTACAAGACCCCACTTCAGACCTAGGGACACATACAGACTGAAAGTGAGGGGATAGAAAAAAATATTCCATGCAAATGGAAATCAAAAGAAAGCTGGAGTAGCAATTCTCATATCAGACAAAATAGACTTTAAAATAAAGAATATTACAGGAGACAAACCAGGACACTACATAATGATCAAGGGATCAATCCCAAAAGAAGATATAACAATTCTAAATATTTATGCACCCAACATAGGAGCATCTCAGTAAATAAAGTACATGCTAACGGCTATAAAAGGGGAAATTGACAGTAACAAAATCATAGTAGGGGACTTTAAAACACCACTTTCACCAATGGACAGGTCATCCAAACAGAACATTAATAAGGAAACACAGGTTAAATGACAACATTAAACAAGATGACTTAATTGATAGTTAAAGGACATTCCATCCAAAAACAACAGAATACACTTTCTTCTCAAGTGCTCATGGAACATTCTCCAGGATAGACCATATCATGGTTAAAAAACCAAGTCTTGGTAAATTTAAGAAAATTGAAATCCTATCAAATATTTTTTCTGACCACAATGCTAGACTACATATCAATTGCAGGAAAGTAATCTGTAAAAATACAAAAACATGGAAGCTAAACAACACACTATTTAATAACCAAACATCACTGAGGAAATTAAAGAGGAAATCAAAAAATATCTGGAAACAAAAGACAATGAAAACACGACAACCCAAAACCTATGGGACGCAGCAAAAGCAGTTCTAAGAGGGAAGTTTATAGCAATACAACCCTCCCTCAAGAAACAAGAAACACCTCAGATAAATAACATAATGTTACACCTAAAGCAATTACAGAAAGAAGAACAAAAAAAAACCCAAAGTAAGAAGAAGAAAAAAAAATCATAAAGATCAGAGCAGAAATAAATGGAAAAAAAATGAAGGAAACAAGAGCAAAGATCAATAAAAGTAAAAGCTGGTTCTTTGAGAAGATAAGCAAAATTGATAAAACATTAGCCAGACTCATGAGAAAAAAAGGGAGAAGACTCAAATCAATAGAATTAGAAGTGAAAAAAGAGAAATAACAACTGACCCTGCAGAAATACAAAGGATCAGAGAGACTACTACAAGCAACCATATGCCAATATTATGGAAAACCTGGAAGAAATGGACAAATTCTTAGAAAAGCACAACTTTCGGATACTGAATCAGGAAGAAATAGAAAAGAATAAACAGACCAAAAACAAGCACTGAAATTGAATCTGTGTTTAAAAATTTTCCAACAAACAAAAGCCCGGTACCAGATGGCTTCATAGGCGAATTGTAAAAAACATTAAGAGAAGAGTTAACACCTACCCTTCTCAAACTGCTCCAAAATATAGCAGAGGGAGGAACATTCCCAATCTCATTCTACGAGGACACCATCACCCGATACCAAAACCAGACAAAGATGTCACAAAGAGAGAAATCTAGAGGTCAATATCACTGATGAACATAGATGTAAAAATCCTCAACAAAATACTAGCAAACAGAATCCAACGGCACATTAAAAGGATCATACACCATGATCAAATGGGGTTTATCCCAGGAATGCAAGGATTCTTCAATATATATAAATCAATCAATGTGATACACCATATTAACAAATTGAAGAATAAAAAACAAATGATCATCTAAAAAAGATGCAGACAAAGCCTTCAACAAAATTCAACACCCGTTTATGATAAAAACCCTAGAGAAAGTAGGCATAGAGGGAACTTACCTCAACATAATAAAGGCCATATATTACAAACCCACAGCCAACATCGTTCTCAATGGTGAAAAACTGAAATCATTTCCACTAAGTTCAGGAACAAGACAAGGTTGCCTACTCTCACCACTATTATTCAACATAATTTTGGAAGTTTTAAGCACATCAATCAGAGAAGAAAACGAAATAAAAGGAATCCAAATCAGAAAAGAAGAAGTTAAGCTATCACTGTTTGCAGATGACTTGATACTATACATAGAGAATCCTAAAGACACTACCAGAAAACTACTAGAGTTAATTAATGAATTCAGTAAAGTGGCTGGATACAAAATTAATGCACAGAAATCTCTGGCATTCCTATACACTAATGATGAAAAATCTGAAAGAGAAATTGAGGAAACACTCCCATTTACCAATGCAACAAAGAGAATAAAACACCTAGGAATAAAACTACATAAGGAAACAAAAGACCTGTATGCAGAAAATTATAAGACACTGATGAAAGAAATTAAAGATGATACAAATAGATGGAGAGATATACCATGTTCTTGGATTGGAAGAATCAACATTGTGAAAATGACTGTACTACCCAAAGCAATCTACAGATTCAATGCAACCCCTATCAAACTACCAATGGCATTTTCACAGAAGTAGAACAAAAATTTTCACAATTTGTGTAGAAACACAAAAGACCCGAATGGCCAAAGCAATCTTGAGAAAGAAAAGCGGAGCTGGAGGAATCGGGATCCATGACTTCATACAATGCTACAAAGCTACAGTAATCAGGACAGTATGGTACAGGCACAAAAACAAATATAGATCAATGGAACAGAATAGATAAACCCAGGGATAAACCCACACACATATGGTCACCTTATTTTTGACAAAGGAGGCAAGAATATACAATGGAGTAAAGACAGCCTCTTCAATAAGTGGTATGGGGAAAACTGGACAGCTAAACATCAAAGAATGAAATTAGAACACCGTACACAGAAATAAACTCAAAATGGATTAAAGACCTAAATGTAAGGCCAGACACTATAAAACTCTTAAAGGAAAACATAGGCATAAATGTTTTGACATAAATGACATAAATCACAGCAACATCCTTTTTGACCCACATGCTAGAGAAAGGGAAATAAAAACAAAGATAAACAAATGGGACCTAATGAAACTTAAAAGCTTTTGCACAGCAAAGGAAGCCATAAACAAGACTAAAAGACAGCCCTCAGAATGGGAGAAAATATTTGCTGATGAAGCAACTGACAAAGGATTAATCTCCAAAATATACAAGCAGCTCATGCAGCTCAATATCAAAAAAACAAACAGCCCAAACCAAAAATGGGCAGAAGACCTAAATAGACATTTCTCCGAAGAAGATATACAGATTGTCAACAAACACATGAAAGGATGATCAACTTCACAAATCATTAGAGAAATGCAAATCAAAACTACAATGAGCTATCACCACACACCAGTCACAATGGCCATGATCAAAAAATCTACAAACAATAAATGCTGGAGAGGGTGTGGAGGAAAGGGAGCCCTCTTGCACTGTTGGTGGGTATGTAAATTGATACAACCACTATGGAGAACCATATGAAGGTTACTTAAAAACTAAAAATAGAACTACCATAGGACCCAGCAATCCAACTACTGGGCATATACACTGAGAAAACCATAATTCAAAAAGAGTCATGTACCACAATGTTCATTGCAGCTCTATTTACAATAGCCAGGACATGGAAGCAACCTAAGTGTCCATCGACAGATGAATGGACAAAGAAGATATGGCACATATATACAATTATATACAAATTACTCAGCCATAAAAAGAAAAGAAATTGAATTATTTGTAGTGAGTTGGGTGGACATAGAGTCTGTCATACAGAGTGAAGTCAGAAAGAGAAAAACAAATACTATATGCTAACATATACATATGGAATTAAAAAAAAAAACGCTTACGAAGAACCTAAGGTCAGGACAGGAATAAAGTTGGAGATGTAGAGAATGGACTTGAGGACAGGGGGAGGGGCAAGGGTAAGCTGGGATGAAGTGAGAGAGTGGCCTGGACTTATATATGCTACCAGATGTAAAATACATAGCTAGTGGGAAGCAGCCACATAGCACAGGGAAATCAGCTTGGTGTTTTGTGTCCACCTAGAGAGGCGGGATAGGGAGGGTGGGAGGGAGACACAAGAGGAAAGAGACATGGGGATATATCTTTATTCATAGCTGATTCACTTTGTTATAAAGCAGAAACTAACACACCACTGTAAAGTAATTATACTTCAATAAAGATGTTAAAAAAAAAATCAGCCAGCTGATCTCCCTGTGCTATGCAGCTGCTTCCCACCTGCGATCCATTCTATATTTGGTAGTGTATATATGTCTATGCGACTCTCTCACCTCATCCCAGCCCAACCCTCTCCCTCCCTGTGTCCTCAAGTCCACTCTCCACCTGTGCATCTTTATTCCTGTCTTGCCCCTAGGTTCTTCAGAACCTTTTTTTTTTTTTTTAGATACCATATACATGGGTTAGCACACAATATTTGTTTTTCTCGTTGCTTCCCAGTAGCAATCTATTTTACATTTGGTAGTATATATAAGTCCATGCCACTCTTTCACTTCGTCCCAGCTTACCCTTACCCCTCCCCTTATCCTCAAGTCCATTCTCTACGTAGGCGTTTTTATTCCTATTCTGCCCCTAGGTTCTTCAGAACTTTTTTTTTTT
>NW_020173022.1:3241561-3492021 GCF_003031525.2 Neophocaena asiaeorientalis asiaeorientalis | reverse complement strand
TGGAGCATCCTTTCATGTGTTTGTTGGCAATCTGTATGTCTCCTTTGGAGAAATGTCTATTTAGGTCTTCTGCCCATTTTTGGATTGGATTGTTTGTTATTTTTATATTGAGCTCCATGTGTTTGTATATTTTGGAGATTAATCCTGTCTTTTTTTTCATTTGCAAATATTTTCTCCCAATTTGAGGGTTGTCTTTTCGTCTTCTTTATGGTTTCCTTTACTGTGCAAAAGCTTTTAAGCTTCATTAGGTACCATTGGTTTATTTTTGTTTTTATTTCCCTTTCTCTAGGAGGTGGGTCAAAGAGTATCTTGCTGTGATTTATGTCATAGAGTGTTCTGCTTATGTTTTCCTCTAAGAGTTTTATAGTGTCTGGCCTTACATTTAGGTCTTTCATCCATTTTGAGTTTATTTTTGGCTATGATGTTAGGGAGTGTTCTAATTTCATTCTTTTACATGTAGCTGTCCAGTTTTTCCAGCACCACTTACTGAAGAGGCTAACTTTTCTCCATTGTATATTCTTGCCTCCTTTTTCAAAAATAAGGTGACCATATGTGCGTGGGTTTATCCCTGTGCTTTCTTCCTTGTTCCATTGATCTATATTTCTGTACCATACTGTCTTGATTACTGTAGCTTTGTAGTACAGTCTGAAGTCAGGGAGCCTGATTCCTCCAGCTCTGTTTTTCTTTCTCAAGATTGCTTTGGCCATTCAGGGTCTGTTGTGTTTCTATATAAATTGTTAAATTTTTGCTTCTAGTTCTGTGAAAAATGCCATTGGTAGTTTGATAGGGATTGCATTGAATCTGTAGATTGCTTTGGGTAGTATAGTCATTTTCACAATGTTGATTCTTCCAGTCAAGGAACATGGTATATCTCTCCATCTGTTTGTATCATCTTTAATTTCTTTCATCAGTGTCTTATAGTTTTCTGCATGCAGGTGTTTTGTCTCCTTAGGTAGGTTTATTCCTTGGTATTTTATTCTTTTTGTTGCAACAGTACATATGAGTGTGTCCTGAATTTCTCTTTCAGATTTTTCATCATTAGTGTATAGGAATGCCAGAGACTTCTGTGCATTAATTTTGTATCCTGCTACTTTACCAAATTCATTGGTTAGCTCTAGTAGTTTTCTGGTGGCATCTTTAGGATTCTCTATGTATAGTATCATGTCATCTGCAAACAGTGATAGCTTAACTTCTTCTTTCTGATTTGGATTCCTTTTATTTCTTTTTCTTCTCTGATTGCTGTGGCTAAAACTTCCAAAACTATGTTGAATAATAGTAGTGAGAGTGGGCAACCTTGTCTTGTT
Source organism: Neophocaena asiaeorientalis asiaeorientalis (assembly GCF_003031525.2). Lineage (NCBI taxonomy): Eukaryota > Metazoa > Chordata > Mammalia > Artiodactyla > Phocoenidae > Neophocaena > Neophocaena asiaeorientalis. The sequence continues at coordinate 3,490,717 of NW_020173022.1, read as the reverse complement.
CCTGATCTTAGTGGGAATGGTTTCAGTTTTTTGCCATTGAGAATGATGTTGGCCGTGGGTTTGTCATATATGGTCTTTATCATGTTGAGGTAAGTTCCCTCTATGCCTACTTTCTCTAGGGTTTTTATAATAAATGGGTGTTGAATTTTGTCAAAAGTTTTTCTGCATCTATTGAGATGATCATATGGTTTTTATCCTGCAATTTGTTAATTTGGTGTATCACATTGATTGAATTGCATATATTCAAGAATCCATGTATTCCTGGGATAAACCCCACTTGATCATGGTGTATGATCCTTTTAATGTGCTGTTGGGGGCTTCCCTGGTGGCGCAGTGGTTGAGAATCTGCCTGCCGATGCAGGGGACGCGGGATCGTGCCCCGGTCCGGGAGGATCCCACATGCTGCGGAGCGGCTGGGCCCGTGAGCCATGGCCGCTGAGCCTGCGTGTCTGGAGCCTGTGCTCTGCAGTGGGAGAGGCCACAACAGTGAGAGGCCCACATACCAAAAAAAAAAAAAATGTGCTATTGGATTCTGTTTGCTAGTATTTTGTTGAGGATTTTTGTGTAAATGTTCATCGGTGATATTGACCTCTAGTTTTCTTTTTTTGTGACATCTTTTTCTGGTTTTAGTATCAGGGTGCTGGTGTCCTCGTAGAATGAAATTGGGAGTGTTCATCCCTCTGCTATATTTTGGAAGAGTTTGAGAAGGATAGGTGTTAATTCTTCTCTAAATGTTTGATAGAATTTGCCTGCGAAGGCATCTGATCCTGGGCTTTCGTTTCTTGGAAGACTTTTAATCACAGTTTCCTTTCAGTGCCTGTGATTTGTCTGGTTGTATTTTCTATTTCTTCCCAGTTCAGGCTCGGTAGGTTGTGCTTTTCTAAGAATTTTTCCATTTCCTCCAGGGTGTCCATTTTATTGGCATATAGTTGCTTGTAGTAATCCCTCATGATCCTTTGTATTTCTTCAGGGTCAGTTGTTACTTCTCCTTTTACATTTCTATTTCTATTGATTTGAATCTTCTCCCTTTTTTTCTTGATGAGTCTGGCTAAAGGTTTATCAATTTTATTTATCTTCCCAAAGAACTAGCTTTTAATTTTCTTGATCTTTGCTATCATTTCCTTCTTTTCTTTTTCATTGATTTCTGATCTGATCTTCATGATTTCCTCCCTTCTACTAACTTTGGGGTTTTTTTGTTCTTCCTTCCCTAATTGCTTAGGTGTAAGTTTAGTTTGTTCATTTGAGATTTTTCTTGTTTCCTGAGGTAGGATTTTATTGCTATAAACTTCCATCTTAGAATGGATTTTGCTGCATCCCATAGGTTTTGGGTCATCATGTTTTCATTGTCATTTGTTTCTAGGTATTTTTTGATTGCCTCTTTGATTTCTTCTGTAATCTCTTGGTTATTTATAGTGTATTGTTTAGCCTCCATGTGTTTGTATTTTTTACAGATTTTTTCCTGTAATTGATACCTAGTCTTATAGCATTGTGGTCAGAAAAGATACTTGATACTATTTCAACTTTCTTAAATTTACCAAGGCTTGATTTGTGACCCAAAATATGATCTATCCTGGAGAATGTTCCATGAACACTTGAGAAGAAAGTGTATTCTGTTGTTTTGGATGGAATATTCTATAAATATCAATTAAGTCCATCTTGTTTAATGTGTCAATTAAAGCTTATGTTCCCTTATGTATTTTCATTTTGGATGATCTGTCCATTGCTGAAAGTGGAAAGTCCCCTACTATGATTGTGTTACTGTCGATTTCCCCTTTTTTGGCTGTTAGCATTTGCCTTATATATTGAGGTTCTCCTATTTGGGTGCCTATATATTTACAATTGTTATATCTTCTTGGATTGATCCCTTGATCATTATGTAGTGTCCTTCTTTGTTTCTTGTAATAGTCTTTGTGTTTAGGTCTATTTTGTCCGATATGAGAATTGCTGCTCCAGATTTCTTTTGATTTCCTTTTGCATGGAATATCTGTTTTCATCCCCTCACTTTCAGTCTGTATATGTCCCTAGGTCTGAAGTTGGTCTCTTGCAGACAGCATATATACAGTCTTGTTTTTGTCGACATTCAGCCAGGCTATGTGTTGTGGTTGGAGCATTTAATCTATTTACATTTAATGTAATTTTCTATATGTACGTTCCTATTACCATTTTCTTAATTTTTGGGTTTGTTATTGTAGGTCTTTTCTTTGTCTTGTGTTTCCTGCCTAGAGAAGTTCCTTTAGCATTTGTTGTAAACCTGGTTTAGTGGTGCTGAATTCTCTTAGCTTTCGCTTGTCTGTGAAAATTGTAATTTCTCCGTCGAATCAGAATGAGATCATTGCTGGGTAGGGCAATCTTGGTTGTAGGTTTTTCCCTTTCATCACTTTAAATATGTCCTGCCACTCCCTTCTGGCTTGCAGAGTTTATGCTGAAAGATCAGCTGTTAACCTTATGGGGATTCCCTTGTATGTTATTTGTTGTTTTTCCCTTGCTGCTTTTAATGTTTTTTCTTTTTATTTAATTTTTGATAGTTTGATTAATATGTGTCTTGGTGTGTTTCTCTTCAGATATATCCTGTATGGGACTTTCTGTGCTTCCTGGACTTGAATGACTATTTCTATTCCCATATTAAAGAAGTTTTCAAGTATAATCTCTTCAAATATTTTCTCAGTCCCTTTCTTTTTCTCTTCTTCTTCTGGGACCTCTGTAATTTGAATGTTGGTGTGGTTAATGTTGTCCCAGAGGTTTCTGAGGCTGTCCTCAATTCTTTTCATTCTTTTTTCTTTATTTTGGTCTGTGGTAGTGATTTCCATTATTTTATCTTCTAGGTCACTTATCCATTCTTCTGCCTCAGTTATTCTGCTATTGATTCCTTCTAGAGAAATTTTAATTTCATTTATTGTGTTGTTCATCATTGTTTGTTTGCACTTTAGTTCTTCTAGGTCCTTATTAAACATTTATTTTCTCTATTCTATTTCCAGGATTTGGGATTATCTTTGCTATCATTACTCTGAATTCTTTTTCAGGTGGACTACCTATTTCCTCTTCATTTGTTTGGTCTGGTGAGTTTTTCCTTGTTCCTTCATCTGCTGTGTATTTCTCTGTCTTCTCATTTTGCTTAACTTACTGTGTTTGGCGTCTCCTTTTCACAGGCTGCTACTTCGTAGCTCCTGTTGTTTTTCGTGTCTGCCCCCAGAGGGTAAGTTTGGTTCAGTGGGTTTTGTAGGCTTCCTGGTCGAGGGTACTGATGCCTGTGTTCTGGTGGATGAGGCTGGATCTTGTCTTTCTGGTGGGCAGGACCATTTCTTGTGGTGTGTTTTGGGGTGTCTATGAACTTAGTATGATTTTAGGTAGCCTCTCTGCTAATGGGTGGGTTTGTGTTCCTGTCGTGCTAGTTATTTGGCATGGGGTGTCCAGCACTGGAGCTTGCTGGTCATTGAGTGGAGCTGGGTCTTAGCGTTGAGACGGAGATCTCTGGGAGAGCTCTCTCGTATTGATATTATGTGGGGCTTGGAGGTCTGTGGTGGATAATGCCCTGATTTCAGCTCTCCCACCTCAGAGGCTCAGGCCTGACAGCCAGCCAGAGCACCAAGACCCTGACAGCCACATGGCTGGAGAAGGTGGGCTGTGAGTTGGGTGTCAGCCCTTGCCCTGTTGTAGCTCTGTCCCAGCTGTCTCCAAATTGTACCCAGATACATTGGGTTATTCTACCATTCCTCAGAACTTGTACATGCCAGTCTAGGATTTGTAGATGTCCTCCTGATACTCTTCCTTGAAATACCTTGCATTCATGGTGGTGAGAGATATGCTAACAGTGTTGGTTCTCTTCAGTTCAGAGACTGGGACAGTCTGAGCCTTCATGTGGCCAAGGCAGGAGCAGCAGGCCAACGGTCCCAAAGTGATAACATGCCAGATTCCAAGAAGGCTTTCTACAGTGCCTGAGCAGTATTCCCAAGCAGCCGCTCTCCTCAGCTACAACACTCTGACCGGGGAACTCAGTGGGACCCTCAAACGAGATTTTCTGTCGGCCCTAGAGCCTGAATGCCAACCCAGGCAAGAAGGTGAGCAGAGCGTCTCCCAGCCCCATTTCACCAGAAGAGCAGACACCTTCATATTTTTTAAGAAATGAAGTAGTTCTGATTTACTTGAAGCACTCAGTGTGCCCCTTCCAATCCTATGCCTTACCTCCTTACTCAGAAATTGCCTTTTCTGAAATAGTATTCTGAAATTGTTTTTCATTTCATCTTTTTATTTATTTATATGTATGTGTATTTTTACCACATGCATCTGTGTTTATAAACAATATATGATTTTAGTGTGCATTTTTAAACTTTATATAAAGTGTCATATATCCTTCTGCAACTTTTATTTTTTCTTCTCACAGTTATGTTTCTGAGAGGTCCCCAAGTAGATATGTGTAGCCATTTCTCATTTATTCATTTTTTATTTCTGAATAATATTCCATTGTCTGAATATATCACAGTTTTGTTTATTCTCTCTTTGATGGACATTTTACTTGTTTCCAATATTTTATTATTGCAAACCGTGCTATAATGGACATTTCTGTTCACATCTTTCTGTGCACATGTGTGAGTTTCTCTAGCTGTCCAGGATTGCTAGCCTTATTTTACCTCTGAGTAACTGAGTGACACTAAGCAAATAAATATGTGACTCTAAGAAATAGTTTTCAGATGTCTTCAATTTGTAGATGACCTGGCTATCTTACTTTCAAGAATGCTGCCTTTTTATAACTAGAATAACATTTTGAGATATTTTCCAGGAACTCGAGTGTCCGGCACTAATTTATTGAAAGTGATATTTAGTGTACTCATTTACTACAATATTCAATTAATTAGGTATTATCCAAAGGGCACAAGATGCTATAAAACTATATATTATAATATTCAAATATCCAGTATGGGAGAATAAGAATGTGTGCTCATGGAAAACAGTAAGTCAGTGAGTTACAAGGATCTTGAAATGCATGTGATATTGAAGGAAGGAAGAATGGAAAGGGAGGAGAAAAGGGGAGGAGGTATTAGGTTGGGCTGAGTTGCAGTTAACAAATAGACCTTGTCATGTAATAGATTGACAGAACAAAACTTTGTTTCCCCACCATATAACACTCCAGAATGTTTCCAGGTCAGCGAGAGTTGCACCGTTGCTTCCTGAAGTCACTTTTCCAAGTCCCAGGTTGACTGTTGCTTTACCATCCTTAAAATGTGGTTCCCAGTGTTGATCAGAGGCTGTCATATCAGGCAGCCAGAGGGAAGAAGAGCAAAGGAAAGCATAGATGGGAGCTATGAGCCAGGACTGAAGTTGTCAAATACCACTTCTCTCATTCCATTGTCTGAAAATTAGTCACAAGACCACACCTTACTGCAAGGGATGCTGGGGAATGAGACCTACCCATGTGCACAGAAAGAAGGGTAAATGGACTTTGTTGAAATGCTAGCTGTCTCTTCTACAAGAATGAGGAAGGGAATTGGTATGATTTTAACTGAAGTATTTGCAGCAAACATTTGCCAACATTAGTGAGAAGAAAGAGTTAATACCAATTGAGATGGAAAGCAATTTACAGTCAAAAATGTTTCTCTCTCCTTCCTTGCTCGGGACAACCTGCCTGTGTTATTTTTATCTGCCTACATTTCATTTCCTTCTCTTTCAACTGGTAACAGCAGGTCCCCAATACTCAATCCACATCGTTTTGGGGAGGATGCCCCTAGCAAAAGAGAATAGAGCTTCGTATTAGTCAGAGCCCTCCCCCCACCCCACCCCCCAAAAAGCACAGATGGAGGTAATGGCTGACATGCAGGTATTTTATTTGGAAAATGATCCCAGGTAGCAGGATTGAGGAGCTTAGGGAATAAAAAGGAAAAAAGGGAAACCAAAACAAGGATCCATTATCAAGGTGGCCACCACTGCTATGGGGACTGATGTCCAATAATTGTATGCCTGAAAATGAAAGTGGGGAGCATTTATACATTGGCTTAGTTTATGTTCTGTCTATAAGACTCTGGAAATATGCTGGAGACTGAGTGTTTCAGTAGTGACTACAGGTAGAAGTGAGGACAAGAGGAGTTGCACTGATGCTCAAGTGGTGCCTGAAAAAGGCAGACACCCCTGGTCTGGAAGCTCAGTACACCTCCACCCCCAGGGCACAATGATTGGGTCATGAGTGTGCATAAACCAAGCCAGGACATTAAAGTCCTCTCCCAGGATATTTATAACAGGAGCTGGTTTCTCAGATCTTTCTGCTAAAGCTGAAGGGATGTAAGTCTGCCTCTGCCAGCAGTCACTTTCCTTACTCCATGGAGAAAATTTGCCTGCAGAGATGAGAGACAGAGGGTTCTGGTGATGTCAAGTCTCTTCTGGTAGCTGAGCTTCTCAGAGCTACCCTGATTCTCATGGCTCCTCTTTTCTTCCTCTGGCCTACCTCCCATCCATCTAATAAACACCCTAATTAAACTGCCTCAACCTAATTTCATTTGGGTTTCTGCCACTTGCAACAGAAATGTACCTAACAATATAGAAATGGGTAAGTAAAAGAGGAGTGTCATTTATTAGAGGCCCTCAAATCTAGAACTACATGACCTGAGGTATTCTGTACAACCAGGAGGATCTCAACCCATTGCCAGATCTCCGAGACTCCCGAGGGTCAGACCATAGCAAACTCTGTGAACTGTAACAGAAATTTCCCCTTGTTAAGCAAAGTCAGGAAGTTTGAAACACAGTGGAAAGTACATGGGCTTAAGAGGAGCTAAAGCGATAACTGAAATCTCCCTTCTCGGCCCCTTCTCAAAGCTCTCTGCTGTTTTCTCTCCCCATAGACCTGATGTAAGGTATCAAACCCCAACCCATGTAAATGACAATAAATTGGGATGTTGGTTGATAGGGGGCAGATTAGCTCTGTTCAGAACTCTCCTGTGACCCTGTCCCAAGGAAGATTTGAAAGAAGCCTTCAAGCTGAAGTCCTACAGATGCATAGAACTCTGAGTCCTATTTCTAAGAGAAAAAAAAAAAGTGGGGTCAGGATGGGTTCAGATTCAAAATTTATGACTCAAAAAGCTTTCTGGCACTGATTTCTAGTTAATGGAGTCTCCAGAAATTAAATCAAAAGGCAGCCAAGCCAGGTATCTCATCCATGGGGGTGCTAGAGCCATACCCAGGCAAGAGTACAAATGAAGGTCCGCATATTTACATCCACACACTTATATTATAAATCAGGCTAACAAACCGCTAAACAATTATGTTCCACTCTCCTCCATTAATGAACCCCTCCATAATGACCAGAAAAGCCAGGTTCACATCCAGAATTCTCAGACTTGTTTGCTTTGTAATTTCTTTCAGAGCATGGCAGTGTAGGGAAGGGCCAGGACCTAGCCCCCAGCCTGTGGCCTACCCACTTCCCTTCTCACCTCAGCCCCATCCCACACCAAAAGTAGACATGCGCACACAGGTGGCAACTGCAGCACACATATCCTAGGACAACATACAAACTCCATCCCCCAAAAACAGTGGTCCCAGGAAAAGAGGCCTATGGAAACCCTGAAAGCAGGTTCCAGATCATTCTGACAGGAAATTCCAAATCCCAAGTGCCGGAAGGATGGTCTACAATGAATGGTGCAGATTCCAGGTGGGCACATCCATCTGGCCCCATAGACTATTTGCACAGTCAGAGGAGTGCTAGTGAGACCCAAGGCAGGGTGTGTGGACTTTGCCAGGTCTAAGGGTATGGGCCTCATTACAGTGTCTGGGATCCCAAGGGCTACTCTGGCTCCAGCAGTATTTTTCTGGGTTCAGTGGGCAACCCTAGTGTCCTTTAAGTAAAGCTCTTTGTAATTTGAACTAGTGCGATAGGTTTCTGCCACCTGCCACTGAAAGGATCCTTATTAATACACTTTCAATGCCAAAAGTCTCAAGCAAGTGGTCTATAGCCACTGCTTCCATTTTTTAAAGCACTTCTTCTTACCATAACTTGCCAAAATGTACCTTCTTCTTTCAGCACTCTAGTACACTGTACTCTAGAAAATCACTAATCCAATGGCCTTTTCCCCACCCCCAGTTAGCTGGTCTGCTCTACAGCATTTGAGTATATTAAGCATTCCCTTCTTTTTGAAAACTTCTCTTTCCTTAACTCTGGGATAACAAACAAGCTGACCTCTCTCCTATTTCTCAAAAAGCTCCTTGTAAATTGCTTTCAGTAACTCTCTCCCTAATTGGAGATGTTCTTCAAAGTCCTGTCTTTCTCCCTGGGCTAAACTACTTCCAAAAGCCACTTATTAAAATATTTATTTGAGTCACAATGACACTTTCTCTTCTCGGAGAACTTATTCACACTTGTACCTCAAGGTGTCACCTCCTTAAAGATGAATCCCAAACTTCTATCATCCTTGACCTTGGTTCCAAGCCTTACTTCTTCACTTACTGGACACTTATATTTCAGTTTTTTGTTTTGTATTTTTGTCCATGCCACTCAGCATGTGGGATCTTAGTTCCCTGAGTAGGGACCAAACCCATGCCCCCTGCATTGAAAGCGTGGAGTCTTAACCACCGGACTGCCAGAGAAGTCCCTACATTTCAGTTTTCAAATGGTACAATAATATAATACATCTAAAACTGCAATTATCTTCTCCTGTAATTGGGTCTCTCCCATTTTTGTTGATTTTTGTCAGTTTTGTCAGTGATTCATCCCCCTAGTCCCCAGGTTTCAAATCAGGGTTGTCTTTGATTTGTCCATTCTCTTTCTCCCATCATAAAGTCCTATTGATTCTTTCCTTGCAAGATATTTCCTATTCATCCTTTGTTTTTTGTTCCCCTTCTCTCTGTTCTGCTTCCAGTTTCTGTTCTGCGCTAGTTTACCTTTATTCTTTTACCACAACAATCCTGCTAAAGAAGTACTTTTTGCATGGCACTTTTTTTTCCTGCTTTATAATTTTCAATGAATCTCTATGGCCTGAGGAAAAGTCCACACTCTTTTGTCTGACAGATAATACCTTGCAAGATGAAGACTCAGCTTCAATCTTCAGTGTTTTCTTCTACTCCACTTGAAAATAAACTCTCCATCCCATCTAGGCCCATCTTTTTTTTTTTTTTTAACATCTTTATTGGGGTATAATTGCTTTACAATGGTGTGTTAGTTTCTGCTTTATAACAAAGTGAATCAGTTATACATATGTTCCCATATCTCTTCCCTCTTGTGTCTCCCTCCCACCCTCCATATCCCACCCCTCCAGGCGGTCACAAGGCCCATCTTGCCGTGCTCCTGAAACAAATTCCTCATTCCCGTATCCCTACCTTCATCCTTTCTTATGCATACCATTCCCCCTACCTGAAAGCCATCACTTTCCCTTCTCCTGACCAAATCCTTGCTGATGAAACTCAAGTCCCAGTTCCTCCGCGAAACCCTCTCCCATTCCAGTTCACAGTGTTTTCTTGCTTCCTCTTCTGAACTCCCATCTGCTCTATTTCTTTGACAACATTAATTTATTGTCTTGAACTACTGCATAAATTTGTTCATGCTGTAGTTGCCTTTTAAATCAGATTTCAGTTTGTATGAAAAAACTCGATTCCTATTTAGTTTTTCTATCACGCCTCCACCAGTTACCACACACAATGCTATAACAATAGGTGCTTAAAAAATGTTACTTTGTTACTTCTTTTTTCTAAAAGAAAAGGCTGTGCTTTATAAAAAATCTGTTTTGTCTAATGATATCTGTTATTGTGGATACTAAAGATGTGGATGAAAAATAGCAAAACTCTCCTAAAAGATCCACTTTACACTTATCCATTATACTAAAAAAAAGTCCCCTCTTTCTCCCACCATTTGTCTTTGTTTGTGAGAACAATAGATTATTTCCCTTTTTTAGAAAATATTATTACACTCTGATAAAAGTTCTCTTGTTCATAAATCCCTCTTACCTTCACTCTTTTCTGAGTGCAATCTTAGATCTTAGCAGGTGTTTCTGAAGGTCAAAAAGAACCAGCAGACTCAGCAGACATAGTAGTATCCTTCTTTCTTTTTATTGAAAAGGAATCATTTCTATTCTAGCGCAAACAATGTATATTTTACATCATAAAGCAAGATATAATTTACATATTACGTTTCTTATGAGATCTTTATACCCTAAATGTCATTCCCTTTTTTATCCGGTCACTTCTTCCTGCTTGATCTAAACTGCCAAGTACCCTACAAATCAGCGCCTTGTTTTGGTGGTGGGGGGGACTGGGGACACAGACAGATAGTTTATATGTATTCATCTGTTATCTGTGTATAGATGATAAGGAACAGGGATATGCCTTTGAATTTTGTGTCCCTGAGGCCCTCTGTTGACACCTGGTTTAGGAGCCAGAAGGCTATTCCTCCAAATCACGTATCAAACTTCTATTTTTTTAATCAATAACGAATGAACAAAATTGAGTGCTTGTACCCTGTGTACATTACATAATAGGTGTCTGTGGTATTGATTCACTAACAATAAAAGCTCCTGTGGCGGACAGCATTGGTTACTCTATGATATTCCTGGACAGCACTTGCCCAGGTGTTGGGTAAAATTGCCTAATTTCATCCAGCACTGGGGTTATGGGTTCAGGCTTTTCTCTTCACCACTGGAAATGAATGTCAGGATGCAAGTTTCAAATGACCTTGTTTTACATGATCCTCTCTTTACTCCCTCTTCTAAGATTTCCCCCTTTTTAGCAAAATCTTTTCACCTATGATGTCTCTTCCCTGCACTATATAACCCAAATCCTCTTTCAGCTGTTCTCTCCAAACCCCAAAAGTTCACCAATTTCTTGGACTGCACTCATTTCACAAAGAATGTTTTAATCTGTTAGGATACACTGTTCCTTTGAAACTCGATAATCTGCAGCAACTAGTGGGACAAAAGAATTAGTTGAAGAATACTTTAGGAAGCAAGTAATGTGTGTTGTTCAGCCAGCCTACATAAACCATTCAGTAAGAAATGTTTTAATAGTATGTTAAGAGAGAATCAGCTGATGAAAGCAAAATGCATAAGATGGGCTTCCTTCTTAATAAAAGAAGTTCAAAATCAACATAGGAAATACATTTTCAGATTGGTGGCTGTTTGACTGAAAAAATACCACCATTAGCTTAATCTGATATGCCAGGGAAAATAAAAAATCTGTACTGAAAGTGCATCTTAAATCCCAAATCCTTGCCTGTCACTCAGAGTTGGCATATTTGGCCAAAATCAATCTAAACCTTTTCAAATTACTGATAAAAATTATTAGAAATCCAAGTTGATCAGGATGAAAACATAAGTCAAAGATATGTCCTGTGCGTCTTAAATTATTCTTTGGTCAAATGATGTGATTTTTTGAGAGGTCTGCAAATATAAACCTATTTCTCATTTCCAAATACAAGGTTATAAGTATTTACAGCAAGGTAGCATTTCCTTGCTAGAAAACAAGGCTTCTGGGTACAGCAGCCTTCTATTAACATGGTATACTTTTATATTCCCTTTCCTCCCATGGCTACAAAGCGCTGGACATACAGAGAATACAGGAAAGAATGAAAAAGCAAATGATTAGAGCCTCACAACACCCCTGTGAGGTAGGTAAGTATTGTTAAACCCATTTTACAAAAAAGGTAAACCAAGGCACAGAATGAACATGGTTTGGTCAAGTTTACCTGACAAGTTACAAAAGCACGGGTAGAAACAAAGAGAAAGAAACAAAGAAAAGGTCAATCCTGGCTCCCAGCCCTAGACACGAAACTTTATTTCAATATATTAGAAGATAAAAATAGCCCACAATTGCCTTTTAAATTTTTAGAATTTAGATAAACCTTTAAGTATTCCACTTAAAGACGTATCTTTCAGATTTCTGTTGAGTGGAAAAAGGACAGATGACGAAACGGCTTTCCCTCTTCTAAGTGTAATTCCCGTTATCAGAATGTATCAGCATTCCACCAGAGTTCAGGTGCCAAACTCAAGGACATTTTCATAGCCTCAAATAGTTTCTAATTTATTTAAAACCCTAATGTGAAAATTAGACCTGTTTTCAAACAGCTGCCCTATCAATTGCTCTGTGGCCATAATAAGAATTTTGTGTAGAGAAAGAAAGGAAATGAGATCCCTAATAAAAAGTCTTATCACCGTAGAAATAAAGACACTGGTGATGGTGTGAAATTTGCTCTTTGTAGTGTTTGAGAAACTGCAAACTCAAGCTTGCAAGAATATTTTATATATATATAATATATAAATATATACAGTATATATATAAGTGTGCATATGACTACCCTTAAGGCACCAAAGAGATATAGGCCATGCCTTTCACAACAACTTAGTCTTTGTTTTCCTAGAGAAATGTCTCTCCCCCTCTCAAGTGAAAAATGTATCTTCTATCAAATAGCCTATGACAGCAAATCATTCAAGAAACCACAAATATCTTTAACTTAGGATGGCTGATTGATTGGATAGGGGTGAGGGGTGGTAGTGATGGTAATATTATCCTCTATAGTTTAGAGCTTAAATCTAGAGCTTAGATCTAGAACTTAGAGCTTAGAATTAGCCAGACATAGCCAGTCACACTGGATCAGACAGGCCAGTGACCAGATGTTGTGTACAATTGCTTTTTCTTTCCAGTAGCTGATGGAACAAGCTTACCATGACCAACAGAGATGGAGACAATGAGAAAGGGAATTATGTCTGGCACAGATTCTTCAGAAAGACTTTGGCTTTTCAGAAGTTCCTAGAGCTTCTGTACAGAGAACTAGGAAGAAGGATAGTGTAAGACACTGAGGTTCAAACAGGTCAATGAGGAGACTATAGGCAATTATTCTGAATATATATACATATATGGTTTCTTTGGCTGCTGTAGATTCTTTTAAAACCCATACAATCATGGGGGTGGGTGGGCTGAACTTAACTGAAGAAGCTCAGAGTATATCAAGCAAAGCATATGAATAGAAGGAAAAACAAAATTAACACACACAGAAACAAGTGGTGGTGGTATCCCAGAGGGAGGAGGAACATTTGTTAACTAATTTTCATTTTGCTCCTCTCCTGCTTTTCTCTGCCATGGTCCCAATAGTTTATTTCTGTGTTTGTTTGTTTGTTTTTATTTTTTTCCAGCAGATGTAGAAATGACAGAGCAGGATAGGTGTCTTATGGTTTTTGATTTCTTCTTAGGCCTGTTTAATTATTTTTTTCCTCAGTTGACTGTTGGCACCTGGTTCCTCTGTAAACTATATTCCTTGGCCTTCAGTCTCAGGTTGGCAATGCTGTTGGCCATGTTGATGCCCTGTGCAGGGCTATTGTTGGCACATGTGGCAGAATAAGTAGCCATGGCGCTGTAGGGACAAAGGAGAGAGCAGGGAGAATAACAGGCATTAGTTTCATAAAGCTGCAAGTCTGTGCCCCAGATGGGTACAAGTCTCAGGATGGGGGCAGGTAGGGGCAGGTGGGTTGGACTACATGACCTCTGAGGTCCCTTACAGCCCCAGATTCCATTAGTCTAAGGCCCTTGGAAAAGGGTGGCAGTGTTTTGAAGGGCAGGGAAAAGCAGTGGAGCATGGAACAAGACGAGGGGAAAAGTATTTTCTGTGTTGGATACAGTGAGTAATGATTTATTTCTGGGGTGAGAGAAGAAAGCTGCTTATGGTGGATAACAGGTGTTTCATCAGTTGACCAGTTAAAACAGTGTTTAATCTTGTCCTGCCTACATCACCAGCTTGTGGGAGTGAGGAGGAAGAGAAGGAGGCATTTGAAAAGAAACTAAGGGGCATTTTTCATTCCTCATTCTAGGTAGCTGACATTAATCCTAACATATTTTAGATAATCACTGAATACCATTATTAAATAGTGTACTTGGAGAACCAGTTAAATAATCTAAGATGACTTCTCTGCCTTTGTTGATCCACTGGTTGATAGTACCAAGCACTGCCAAATCAAGAGGTTTCCACTCCAATTCGCCTTGATTTTATAACTTATTCAAAAGTACTTGAGCAGCTTACACTGTCTTTCGGGTCAGTTATTTTGGAAATGTTTATATCTCTTAGATAAACTAGCAAATGCTCCAGTTTCAGTATTCCTGACCTCAGAGGTAACTTTCTGACTGTTCTTATTGCTGAGAAAAACCCAAAGTTGTTTTTCATTGTCAGAGACTGTAATTAAGACCTAGGAATACCACTGGGCAGAAATTTGTAATTGGTGGTTTTCTGTTAATTGTATCCATGAATTTCTTTTAAAGGAAAAGTAAAGGTTGCTTAGACTTGGATGCAAATTATCCATTACTTGATACTAAACAGCTATAAGGGAACTCATTTTAATTCAATGAAAATGTTCCTAGTTGTTTCTAAGATTAGCAAAATACCTTTCAACTGAGGGCTGGAATGAGATAGACTTATAAATGGAATGACATGTGCTCTTCTGGTGCCTGCATTCCTATGCAATTTTGTCAGCCACACAGGAGTTTGTGGTTCTGGGGATCAAGTGACAGACCAGAAAGAAAAAACTAAAGCTACTCTACAAATAGAGAGACTGTATCATTAATACTTATTTGGGACACCACATAGTCAAGATTTACAGTCAAGACGTATAGTCAAGACTCACAATAGCCTATATCAGCTCAGTTACTAGCAATTAACCCAGGAAAATTGGGTTAAAAAGTATAATTAGGTCTTTCCAGAAATATGATCCTTAATTTAAGACCCTTATAACACTGGTATGTGTGTGAGTGTGAGTGTCTGTGGTTGTGTCCTATGGCAGGGGGAAGACTCAGAAGGGTTCCAAAATAACCCTACACTCTTCTATTTCACTGTTGTGTGTTTCACTCTTACTCATTTCTGGGTGCATGATCTTAACTGTCTACACAAAGATTTATCTATAGCACCCTGTACTTTTCCTTTTAGGACTTATTTTAATTCCTCATACTATAAGCCCCATAGATGAGATACCACATCTGCCTTGTTCACCACCGTGTCCCCAGGTAGAGCTAGCACCATATCTAGCACATATTTGGCATTCAAGAAAGTATTTAATGAATAGATAAGTAACTGAAAAATATCTAGATACTGTATGATTAAACTGATTCCTGCTCAGTATCAGTGATCTCTGTCATCCTGCTGTGAGTAATGATTTCTAAAAATATTTTACCAACATGCTTTTATTTTAAGGAACCAGTCCTTCCCGTTAATTTTGCTGTCTTAATCGAATGTGCAAAATCAAAAGGGACATGACAAAAGCAAGACTGATGATTGCATATTCTTAATCCACCATATATAGCTTTTAACAGTAAAAAGTGAACAAATATTGGTGCAGGTTAGACTTATAGAATAGACTATTACTTCTACTACTGTCTACCAAAAGATAAAGACAGAAAGAGTCCCAATTCATGAAGGTTTCAATTAGGAGTGAGATAAATAATCAGAACAACCTGTTAAAATGGGACAAGTTTTTTTCTTTGTTACAATATACCAAGAAGTCTCATTTATTTTCAAAACCCATATACATATTATCATTTAAGTTCTGTATGAATTACATGCTTCCATTCAAGACCCTACCAGAAATATATGCAAATCCATAAATCCCATACTCAAGAAATTTCTAGGATATACTGAAATCTAAGATTTCAAAGAAATAAAAGATCTAAGTAGCTAAGAAAAAAGATAATTGGATTTGGGAAATGTACCTAAGTTATAGATTATGACATCAACCAAATCAGCCTTTCTCAGCCAGATTTCTGTGAGAGAATTAAGTCCTAAAGATGGTATATAGTACAATTTTAAATGCATAGGAGAGAAGCTGAGATTTTGAGTTATCTGTATTATTTAAATACTGAGAATAAAATTAAATGGCTTCTGAAAACAGGAGGCTAAAGCTTCATGAGAGAGCGAAAGAAAAAAAAATATTCTCTGATGGCAAACTGTAGATTGTCATGGAGTATTGTGCTTTTATGTATTTGGCCCAGTTTCTTGGGGGACATGTTTTCCATCCTTTGAGATTCTGGACAAGCAAAGTCCTATTTAATAGAGATTCTCTCTTTTTGTGATGATCAAAGGTGTGGCCAGTTTCCTTAGCAGACAAAGGGAATTAGAACTATGGAGAATTAGTTTACTAAAGATGCTGTTACTGTTTTCTAGAAATGTCTACTGTATTTGCGATTTCAATTTTATCTATTATATAACCATTTTGCTGCAGTTACTTCATAATTTGCTAGTATCATCTGGTTTTCTAGTCTGAAGACTTAGTATGGTAACACATATCTTGGAAACACAGATTTTCTAACGCAGGCCAGATGTTAATATCCCAGATGAGATGAATGTTGATCCACTTCCCATCTCAAAACCAAATTAATGAAATTAGAGTTATATTTTACACAGGAGATTGGATTTTCACTGAGACATTTTTCCTTAAATAGCAACTGTGTTTGCAGATTTCAGAACAACACCCTTGTCTAATTGTACTGTGGTGCCGTTCTAAGGACACCACTGTGTTAGTGAGACCACGACAATGACTTATATGTAGCTCTCAAGTTAGAGGGATGTGAGAATAAAAAAGCAGTTGATATTAATGAATGAGTTTTGCAATATCCTATACACTTGAAAAGTGATAAGCTTTTCACTCTATAAACGTTTAGGAAAGCTATAAACTTTCAAAAATCGGTCTAACTTATTTCAGCATCGCATAGCCATAAGAAATAGGATAAAAGAACAGAGACCATCTTAATTCACAGCCTCTAAACAAACATTTAGAGTACATAACTTTATAGGTAGAGGCTAAAGTGATATTGTGTGCACACACTAAAGAAAACGAGTATGTTTTCCCTCCAGTAGTTTGACATAAATCTAGTTTCTCAACTTAAACTAAAACTACCATTTAGGCAAGTAGGGACCAGTCCTTTGACATACCAGTAATAAGCAAGACGTGTTACAGGTCAGAAAAGACAAAATTAATCCAAGCGCAGCTTAGTCATGCTTTAAAAAGGCATTTAGAAGTATGATGGAGAGGACCCACTTCCAAAAGTGACAACAGATGCAAGAGAGCCTTGAGTGGCTGTCAATCTGAAAGATTGTTCATGACCACCTGTTTTCCATGTCACCAAAACTTCTAAAGCTCTGTGTTAGGAAAAGAACGAGAACCCTGAAATGTTTTCTCACAAGACAGAAACCAGTGAGGTTAATAAGCTGTTTTCAACCAAATTAATGGGGCCATTCGCACCATGTAAAATGACCTCTCCTTCCTAAACAGGATTAAGCTTCCTGGGCTAAAAAGATGAGGTTGAAACTAGGTAATTTATTAAGCACATGATAACACCAAGAGCCTGCTTTCCAACACGTAGAGATGCTGCCCATTGGTCTTGCCTTCTGCCTATTCCTCTAACAGGAGGCAGACATGAGATGAGTACTAAGACTGGGCTTATAGGGTTTGGCCAAAGCAATATTTCTATTTAGTTTTGAAGAATGTAAAATTCTCTGTGTCTGTGACCAAGAAACGACATTGCCGTGTACAGGGCATTGAGGAATTAGAGATGAAAAAGAAATACTTGTATCCTATCTGTTGATTCAGCAAATCTGCTCTGGGACTTGCACAGAGCTGACACATTTAAGTAAGCTTGACATTTTTCCCTCTCCTTATTTGGGGATTCCTAACAGTTGGAGCCCAGCCACAGACAGCAGAATGCTAACCACCAGCAGGGTTAGAGTTCTGTTTTCACTGGGGACAAATCATTTTTGATAATTTCAACCTACCTTGAGAGGTTGTTGTGAGGGATAGTGTGTTAAAATGACTGCCAAACACCAAGGAAGTATGGAAAATACTATACATGGTATGGTTTTAAAGCCAGGAAACTTATGACCGTCTCCCCCTCTGCTTTCTAATCACCCGGAGTGTAAATCCCACAAATCACGAAACAATTGAGGAGAGCTGGGGGAAAAATACTACCTGACTCAGTTTTCAACTCTAACTTTGTTTTCTATTTGGCCCTTTTGGACAAATGATGACAAGCTATGGAAATTTTCACCCCAAAGACAGATCTGTCAGCCCAAGAAGTCTATGTGTCTTCCTGAGATCCTAAGGCTTCCCAGCTTGGGATTTTTCGAAAGGCTGTAGAGCTTGAGGTCTTCATGACTCTGTCTGTGACGTGTAGAGGTTGGAGATCATCTCTTTGGTTTGTTCTTTTGTCAATGCAAGAACAGCAGAGGTATACTTGCTTCATCTAAGAAAATTCAATATGAGTTTTCCTAGGGAAAATTTACTTTTAAAGAGAGACCCGATAAATCCTTTTGGAAGTGATCTTTTCGTGATTTAAATAATCATTTCCAACTTCTGTTTTTAAAACTCAGAAGTTGATTTTTTTTAAACGTACATTTAGCTCTTAAAGTGGACACATTTGGGCCATATTTCATTACTAAGCCTTCAGTTTGCACTGCATGTGCAGTGATGCTTCCACCATTTTAAACTTTTCTTTCTAGAAATGTTTTATATATGAAGACTTGCATCTTTCTGTTGTCTCAATGATTTTTGTTTCTCTTTTTGAAATGCACATTGCTTAACATAGGTTCCAAACGCCCCTGTGTGATATATAATAGGGAAACTATTACTAGCTCAAGCTTAGATACAAGGTTACGTAGATTCACGACCCAACTGGCCTGAAGAACAACAAGAGCCAGGACAAGAACATAGTTCTTCTGACCTCTGTCCCATCTCCTCTAAAACCTCACTATTCAAAGTGTGTACCAAGTGTCAACAGCATGGGCATCACATGGGAGCAAGTTAGAGGTACATTTCCCAGGTCCTGCCCCAGACTTACTGAATCTCATTCTGCATCGTACCATGATTCCAGGTGATTCATACGCCCAGTAATCTTTGCAGAGCCCTGCTCTAGGCTATCAGACTACCCTTAACTCTATGGACGTATTTTCTTGCAGTTTTGGTTTCCAATGGTGTTCCCCACTTGAGGACCTCACTGCTTTCATTTCTAGGACTGTTAAGCCCCACTTTCTTGAATATACTTGATTCCCATTTAAACCCTACCCCCAGCAGCCGCCCTCTTCCCCCTCTGACAAGTTACCTTTTCAGTGTCTTCCGTTAGAATCCGTTATGAAGCCCCTCGTGTAAACAACATCTTGGGAGGGACGAGGATCTATTTTTGAAAGTGTGAAAGGGAGAAATGAGCCAAATGCGTTCAGCAGATGTCAGGCAGCACCGTGACCACGATCAAATGAGGGGAGGAGGAGAAGGTGGGGGGAGGGAAATTGTGGATAAGGATTGCTGGCCTCTCTTTCACTTGTCATTAGCTTTCTTTGAAGCCCAGCCCTCCCTCTGAAAATGGCACTCCAGACCAACACTGCAGAGCTAGGCCATTCTTTATCTATCTTTCATAGGAAGGGATGTCTCTGCAGAAAGGTTTCTTAACTACTTCATCTAAAACAACAGTCAAAAGTCCAGGACTTGGTAAATCACTGCCACCCGAAAGGCAAAGCAGTACAAGCTAATAAGTCTTAAATAACTCTAGTGCTTGTGTGTGCTTTCATTTGCATAAGGAAACAGTTCTTAGCTAAGCAGTGAGCATGTGTGCCAAAGACAAGCTTCTTTCAACTGTCTAGGGGTAGATAAAGAAGACACCTGCCAGGACAGTAGTGTCCTGTTAAGGAATGCTTTGTTCCTTCTGGTGACTCAGTTTCCTACCTGATAGCATCACCTCTAACACCCTCGAGGGTATGAAGGAGGTCATGACATGCTATAAATAGAGTGAACCATAAGTCTCAGTTTGCCAGGGACAATCCCAGTTTATGCCTGTTGTCCTAGTGTCATTATTAATAGCACTCCCCTTTTACTTCAGAAGTGTCCCATTTGGATGATAAATTATACAGCCACCACTCTAGATATAAAAGACACCCAGAAAAAAATATGTTGGCTGTTTCCCATCCCATCATTCTGACCATATGCACGCTATCTTCTTTGAGTCTTGCTTTCCTCCTGTCTTCTTCCACAGTTTGCTGTGGAAGTGAGCAAACTGTCCTCTTTGGCAAAACTGTCTGCTCCGCTGTCCCTGGGTTGCATGACCAAGCTGCCTCACTCATCCCAGGGGTTACCCACACACCCCAGAAGGTGGACCTCAGTCACAGGCATGCTTCACAGATCTGAGACAAACCCTGAATCAAACAGGCATGTTTACGTAGTTTCCTAGTCTTATACTATTTTCAATGTCGTGTAAGATTTAATTTGAATGAAAATAAGGTTATGTGGCCTAATACTTTGGACAGAAACAGGGATCACGAGCCCTCGCTCTAATTCTGCTTGCTGAAGGCTTAAACTTGGGCAAGTGTTGGGTCTGTTCTTTGGAACCAGATCAAGGACAGAGCTGCCACACAGGTGCATCCAAGGATTAACCAAGAGAAATGCCTTTTAATGAATGTCACATGTGAGATAACTAATTTGACATAATAGTACCAACAGAAATAGCAAGTTAATTTTCCATAACACAAAAGGTCTATCATTTCCTCTGCTTTTCATCACTTGGTTTTCTTTTATATTTCCTTAACAAGACTTATATTTCCTACCAAGCTTCAAAATGTGAAATCATAATGTATTCTGGTTCTAAACATAGCAGAAAAATCTCTAAGAAACAAAATAGCTTTGTGCCACTTTTAGAAATTAATCAAAATATAAACACTTCAGTCAACATTGGGTCAAAAAACATTACTATTGCTTAAATTACTGCTTAAACCATCATTTTTCTACTTAAATCTGGAGATTAATTAATTCTTCATACAGAATATGAACAATCAGATTCTATGAAATTTTTAATTATTTTTTACAAACTCTGTGTCTAAGAGAGAAATGATATAAAAGTATACCATGAATTGAGTAAGAAGTACTAGGTTATATGCTTTTTAAGTGAAAGGAGCAGAATACAAAATAGTATTTATACTAAGTCTATACTATATGAAATACTGAACTCTAATTGCAAAAATAAACACTAATTATCTCAAGATGGTGGAATTATGAGTGTTTTTTTTTAAGTGTATCTAGTATTTCTACATAATCATTCAAAATAAAATAGAACACTTCCCCAAATAGCACACATAAATTGCATAATACTTTCAATTAGATGCCCATATACATAATATGTATAATGCAGGCACAGGATTTGAACTTCTGCTGAGGTCCAGGTAATCTAGCCATTAATTCAGGGAAGATTTCATCCCCACTCATGCAGTGTACTGCCCTCCGCCTCTCACTGGTAAGGACCGCGTGACAGCCATCTGGGTTATTACAGCTGGTATGAAAACTTCCTCACTAGGATCCAGGAAGAAAAAGGAGCTGAACTTCCTGGTTGTGACCAAATTCAAACCAGAGACCTTGAAACATCAAGCTCTGATCCACATCCATTTCCCAAGCCATTTAATGAGTCTATGAACTATCAATATTTATCTGAAAAACAAAGCAGTCTTCCACTTATTTAAAATACTAAATATATGATTTCACGATGGTCTTCAAAATATGTTTTTAGTAAATCCTATGGGAGAGGAGTCTAAATTTTAAATAAGACACACAGATATGACTAATCTTTTGAAATCAACAAAGCATACTATGTCTGAGAGCAATAGAAATTTCCAGTTTCCTATGCATAGAGTCTCCATGTACTAAGACCAAAGCAATTCAGGCTAATTTCACAATGGGGAATTTAAAAGAAATTTTCAAATCCATTTATGGTGTTTCTTTCAAGGAACTGATTTGGAACAGAGAGAATATTTAGTTGAGGTTTTTTGCTTTGATTAGAGTGATCAACTTTCGAAAGTATCTGCATTTCACTAATGTTGCATTTCACATCAGTAGCTTCAGCATCAACTGGGAGATAATCTTATAATTAGTTTAAAACCTCTCTTTAAACTTTTAATTAACCTTAGCAATAAAAAGGTAAACAGAAGCATAATAAATGAATTCGTAAATACTTCCTCCTCCACTGCAATCGGCCAGAGAACACATAGCCTCGATCTGGTTTCTAAGAATACTCAGGTTTAGGTTCAAATAAAGACACTTTAGACTGATGACAGTGCATTAGGCACATGTGTCTCAGCTTCCCTCTGGCGTTAATCTGTATTTTCTGGACAGCATACGAAATGGAGGTTAAAAGCCTTTCCAAGCCATTGAAATAATACTCTGTTATTTGCTTCCTTAATATTTTTCACCTTTTAAATATAAAAATTTAGTGTAAATTATACATTGTTTTTATATATTTAAAAAAAAAACGCACACAAACTAACCCCTCAAAGAACTTCAGATAAGTAGACAAGAATTAGCAATAGATCAGGAAGGCATCTTGGATCATAAGACATCCCCACCTACTAACAAAGAACTATGGCCATGAAAGTGATCTGAATGATCTTGGGTTTTTTTCCCCTTCTCTCTCTCTCTGTCTTTCTCTGTCTCTCTCCTTCTTTTTTCCCTTCCTTACTTCTTTTCTTTTCATTCAAAATCAGTTTTATTGTGAAGTTTGCCTTTGGTCCTACACTTAGAGCCTTACATGTTAAATTCCTACTTGCATATAATCAAACCAATCTATCAGATTTGGAAATGGAGTGAAGTTTTGTTCCAGAATGATTACAAGAGGGACTCTGGGCATAGCTTAAGGATCTTTTCTTTGAGATTCTTCCCCATCTTTGAAACCTTTGCAAGAGTTCCTGAGTCCAAGAGGAGATTGCTGATGGCCTGCCCCTCTCTCTTCTGCCCCAAACCCTGCTCCTGGGGCAACTAGTAATCTCCTGTGAAAATCTGGGGATGTCAGCAAGTTGAACGTCTCTGAAGAGGTTAACCCAGTAAGAAATGTCAGCCAGCTGCACAAGCAGCTTTAAACGTGACCAACCGCTGAGAAACGTGTGGAAGCGGAGCAAGGGAGAGTGGGCCAGTCATTCACCTGTACGGAGAGGCAGTTCCCCAGGAGAGATAATCAGTGGGTCTTGGGGCAGGACGAGGTACGATGGGCTGCTCCACAGCAGTCACATCTCCTGAGTAGGATTTGAGGAGGGAAGCGTTTTTATTGGCCAGCATGGCTCTCTCATTCCTGCGGAATTTGGCTCTTCGGTTCTGAAACCACACCTGGAAGATTGTCGGGAGGAGAGAAGAGCATGAGGAGGGAGAGAAAAAAACAAAGAAGAGGTTCCATGAATAAAGTCCCGGTTGATTTTTACCATGCAATACCTTCCCATGGAAGATATAGGCTAAGTATGGAATTCTTCCCAGAACAACAGAAAACATGCCATAATCCTTCCCTGGTAGGCCATGTTCCAGGGCTATTAAGCACAAAGACTATTAGAACAGGACCATGAGGTACTTCCAATAATCAAGCCACCGGAGATGCGATCCATGACTAACCCATGTGACAGCAAAATATGGATTATATTCCTTGTTGTAATTGTAATAAAAAAAGAAAAATCTCGTTAGACTTCGGCACAGATACAATGGCATCTTAAAAGAAGTTTTTTCAAAGTTCTTCAAAAGGCAAAAACTTCAACTGCTTTCATAATACTTTTTGGATATGGAAAGAAAACTCTCCATCTTCCCAAAAGTAGACCCTGCGACAAGGATTTAAGAAGCAAATGGTTTATCTGGGAGGTGCAAGGAATATCAGTGAGAGAGGGAGGAAGTAACAGAAGAAAAGCAACCTCTAACTGTGCTACTGAACCAGCTTCCTCTGTGGGAGCTCAGTCCTTAAGGGGCTCTAAGGACTGATGCAGGGCACACACCTCCCACCGGAGGGGTGAGAGAATTGTGGATTTGTACACTGGCTCCTGTCAGTCATTGATCATAAATGTTCCAGCACTTCTGGCGTGACTCCCGAAGTTCTAGAAAGAAACTTGTGAAACAGAAATGCAGATACTGAAAATTGGAAGTTGGCCGGAGTATATTTAATTGTAGGGTTCCAAGGAAATGGGCAGTACTGATATCATCGACTACAGCTAATAATAAACCTACCACTTATTAAGTGCTATTAGGGCTAGGAACTTATATAAGCACATTACCTACATTATTTCTAGTTATCATGACAATTCCACAATTAGGTATTATTATTTCTATTTCAGAGTTGAGGAAACCGTTTCAATGAGATTAAGTAATCTGTTAAAGTTCTCACAAGTAATAAATGGCTGAGTTTTTGAGCTTAAGAACATCTGACTCATGACACTACAACTCTTCCAGACTGCCGTGGTATTTGATTCATTCATTTACTCATTCAAGAAGTCTTTATGGCGACTGTGTTCTAGACCCTGGCCTAAATACTGGGAATGGAGAGGTGAGACTTATTCTCTGCTCATAAGCAGCTCACAGTCTATTAAAAGAAGATAGACATGTAAATTTGAAAAATTACAAGAATTTTAAGTGCAATTATGGAAACGCATGACCAGGTGTGGGAGAAAGAAATCCTGTGGCGAGGAGTGGGACAATTTCACAGTTCTAGTTGGTTTCATTCACATAAAATACCACGAGATCGGTGCCCCATGGAAGACCAGGGTGCAAATCAGTAGAGGCAGAATCTTTTCTGGCTTCACCTCTTTTGTTTCTAATGTGTCCTTCATATTGCTATTAGAGTTATCATTTTAAATGCAAATATAATTGTATCAGGGCTTCGCTTTAGCTTTATATCATCCTCTGACTCTCCATCAGCCACAGATTAAAATCAAAATGTATTACCATAGAACAAAGACTGTTCAAGAATTAGCACACTGTCCACCAAGTCGGCCACATCCTGTATCACTTGAATCTCATGCACTGGCCCTTCATCATTTCCAATCCTACCTGGGCTTAAGGCTCCCAAATATATTTGGTTATTTTCCCACCTACGTGTATTCACACTGAATGTTCTCTCTGCCTGCGATATTCTTCCCTTTTGTCCACATGCCAAAGACATGTTTTTTAAGATTTAACTTTAATATCACCTTCTTTGTGAAATGTTGTAGTGGAAAGAACATAACTTTAAAGTCTAACAGAGTTGGATAAAAACACTGGCTCCATGACTTTAAAGGTTTGTCCTTGGATAGTTATTTAATTTCTCTGATTCCTTGTCCCCCAATCAAATGAAGATAATTATACCTACTCACAGGTTGTTGTGAGACTTGGCTCAGAATGGCTGCTTAATGTTCATGTATTCTCTTTTCCCCCAGGCAGATTTAATCATTCCCTCCTCTGGTCTATCACTCATTCTTGAACATTCCTTTAGTGTAGGAATCATCTTACTCTATGATAATAGTATGATATGCACATCTGTCTTCTCTGCCCCCAGTCTGTAACAGCTTTAAGGAGAGAGGCCAGTGTATTATTTATGCCCAGCAAACCAAAACCAGTTCCAAGCGAATAACAGATGCTCAATAAATATTGGAGGGAAAAAAGTGAATTTTGCAAAGATGATAAGATATGGCTTCCATCCAAGAGGCCTTCACAGTCTAGTTGGGGAAGTTGGCCCACATACAACTCAATATGATACATGTCATGTTGCGATAAAAGCCATAAATATAAAGAAGGCCAGAGTCAGAGGGAGTGGTTCACACTGGCAAAGGGTAAGACTTCACGGAGGAAGAATAAAGTCACGGAGGGAGAATTCTGTCCTGCTCACGTGGGAAATGTTCACAGCTCTAAAAGACATTAGAACATAGTAGGATGGAAAAGGTGGAAGATAAAATAGTTTCAGCATATAAGAAAGTCATTTGCCCGTTGTTGTGATGGGGCCAAAATAGCTCTCAACCCAAAATTGTTCTTCCACATTTTTTTTTTTAATTGCCAGCATTGCCCTGTCCAGGTTTCCTTATTTAAAATTCAGATCGCCATGGCAAAAATGGTACTTTCAGGAATTGTGGGTTATTGGCCTAAAATTATTTATTAGGCCACTGCAGGCCAAGCCTGGGGTATAAAACATACGGGGTTTTTGAAGGAGAGGAAGGGATTTAAGAGTAGAAACAGAGAACGTGTTTGGAGAACTGTGGTGAGCAGCATGGGGGAAGAGGATGTGGGAAGGCAGACCTCCGAGTTCTGCTTTGGACTGCAGGACGGAGAGAGCAGAACTGAGTTTGTGCCTGTGGATCACTCATCTGAGCCCTGAGAGACTGCCACGCAGTAACATACGCATCCTCACGTATGCCTTCTCCTCACCTATCCTCGGGGGCACCACAGTGCCCAGGCAACTTTCCCCTTTTGTCAATGACATTTTTTTTTCTCGTGGGGAACACTTCTAGGTGAAGTCCCTAGTTCCCATGGGGAAAACTCTTGCACACTCTCTTCAGGCTGAAGGGACCTCTAGGACCCTCTCCCTCAACTCAACGAATGTCTCTCATAGCATAGGGTACTAGATACAGTTCCTACTCTCCACACCCTTTGAGTCTAGCTCTAGTCCCCATCAAGAGGGTTATTATTTGCAGAAAGAAACCCTTTAAGCCCAGACTGAACACAGATATGCAAACAATAACTCATTCGGGAAGACAAGACAGATTTGGCCCACAACCCCTCTTTATCAAAAGAGCAGCCTACTTGGGCTTCCCTGGTGGCGCAGTGGACACCGATGCAGGGGACACGGGTTCGTGCCCCGGTCCGGGAAGATCCCACATGCCACGGAGCGGCTCGGCCCGTGAGCCATGGCCGCTGAGCCTGAGCGTCCGGAGCCTGTGCTCCGCAATGGGAGAGGCCACAACAGTGAGAGGCCCGCGTACCACAAAAAAAAACAGAAAAAAAAAAAAAAGAGCAGCCTACCACTGGCAATATGGAAAATAATAAAATCTTGACTCTCAGCAAAGACAGCAAAGCACTGCTTGAAAAAGCATTTAGCCAGAAGACTCTTACTTATTTAAAATTTACTGTAGTGCTTAAAAATCACGAACTCTGAATCTGCATATCTGTCTTCAAATCCTAGTTCAGCCACTTCCTAGCTGTGTGACATTGGGGAAACTACTTTAACCTCTGAGTCTCAGTTTCCTCATCTGCAAGATGAATAATGTTATCCACCTCAGTGAATTGTTGCGAGGATTAGACAGATTAGTTTATGTAACTACAAACACTAGTTGGCATGTAAGGGCTCAACTAGTGTTAGTTATGATTATCATTCCTAATCACAGGTGGTATTATTTCTGGATGTCTGGCTTGTAGTTGATGTCTCATGGCATTCATATTAGAAACACATGTGATCTCTTTCCCCTGTCTTACATGCCCTTATCCTTCTTTACTTCATAGAAACACAAAATCATCTATTTGAATGTGCTCTTAATGCAGTTCCTATGGGCAAGGTCTTTGGTGTGTTCATTTCTCACTCCCATCCATGTCCATAATTGTGTGTATTTATAATACATTTCCTGAAGATTTAGATATTCCCAAAGTCTGGGGAGGAAAACTGAGATGGAGGACAGAGAGTTCATCTCTCCGGCCATCCTACAGCTCAAGCCGAAAGCTGGGGTGTGGACGAGGGAGGGTGCAAAGTCAAATGCTCCAGTGGACAATGTTTATAACATGGATCTGGAAGGGTGAGAAACATTGGGAGGAATGAGACCTCTAGCAAGGCATTTTCTGCCCTACTGAAAGGCATGCGCTTCAATTTTTAAAAATACTCTGCTGCCAAAAGAAACACAATTAGAAACTGATTCTGTTCTCATGCTGTCCATTTATAATTCTTTTTAGTATCAGCTCTGGTCTGAAACCTACAAGTTGTGTTTTTCAACAGTCTTCAGAGATGTGCCTCCAAGGAGGGGAATACTCCGGTTACCTGCACTCTGGCCTCGGTGAGGTTCACCCGGCGGGCGAGGTCTTCTCGCACAAAAGCATCCGGGTAGTGTGTCCGCTCAAAGACACGCTCCAAAGCCTGCAGCTGACTGCTGTTGAAGGTTGTCCTGTTCCTCCGCTGCTTTCTCTTTTTCTTTTCCTCTGAGTTCAGTTGATCATCTGGAATAGAAGAAATTGATGATAAGGAGCTAAAAAGTCACGTTGGAGGTCCCGGTTTACACTTCTTTACTGTGTACCTACGGTGAGATTGTTTCCTTGGCTCACATGCTTATCAAAGTGCTATTTCCAAATGCCACTTTCAGCGTGCAAATGCAGGCATTGGTGCAATCAAGTTCACCTGCCAAGAGCACGCAGCAGTTCTGATGCTTGGTTTTTGCTTCTAAATCTGGGACCAGACCTGAACTGTCAGAGGGATATTTTTTGAATGCTGAAAAAAACATATTTTTTTGAAGCCTGTTTTGTCAAAGAGGGCTAAAGGAAAATTTAACTCCTCTCCATATTCTCTGGAGATGGGGGAAGGAAAGTAGATTGCTTTGTACCTCACTTGTCTTAGACAATATTAGAAGGATCTCTGTTTTACCATGCATTTTCCTGGAAACAGCAAGTAACTCGTAACTGTATTTGCTCAAGGCTCCATGCCGTTGCTGAGGCAGGCTTCAGGGGCCTCAGCCTAGATCAGAGCTAGTGCTATAACACCATCAAAAGCTGACACTGACCTGAGACTCACCCTCTAAGAACTCAAGAACAGCCCTGAAACATCTCTGAAACAGTTTCACTCCAAATTTGAGTTCTAAGGCTTTGAGCTCTTGGGAACCTTCGGAGAATCATTTCCCCATGTTTTCACCTATCAAGATTCCTCCTTGGTTTTCTCTGAGTGCCCCCAAAGGCACCCTGGCAAGCTGATCATCCAGGTTGCCCATGGCAGTCAGAGAGTAGTGTGCTCCTGTCCTGCCACCCTCCTTCAGCCCAGACAGGAATGATGGATGTGTGAAGCTGAGCGGAATACCAGTTGTGCTAACGCCACCATCGAGCCCTCACCCTGACGCCCAAGCCACTGCAGAGCCCGTGTAGCACTCAGAGATTTACAGCTCAAGCTGCTCAGGCCCAAGTCACATGCTTAGCCTGATGAACTGAACTCACACTTCCAATCACTTTCCCCACTCAGCTCAAAGAAAAATATGAGTGAGAGTGAGGATGGAGAGAAAGAGGAGCATGGCCGCTAGCTCCACATTCAACAGAAAGTAGCTCTCAGCCATTTTTTCCAACATGTAAAGTCTCCTGATCCTCTCTGACTATAAACACACAAAATACTCAAAAAATTACTAACATGAATTCTAATGCCCCGAGGAGAGTGACCCACCCCTGAGCTATAGTAGTATTATTACAAATTGAGGGCATGTTCCAGATTTGGGTGGGGATTCAAAGTGCAGCTTAAATCTAGGAGTTCCTAGCTCAGATCTCTCAGTGCCTAACTGAGGCCTCCAAGACTTTTTGATGAGAGACCCCTTCTTCATGAGTACTGCTTCAGCAGTGGTGCCCTTGGAGCTCAGAAGAGAGACTGCTCATCCGTCCCTGACAGTTAAAGCACCTAGATATAGTAAGTGCTTGTTGAATTTGTGTCCAGGGAAAATGTGAAACTTTTCCTGTCTGTAGAAAATTGTTTCTGTAGGAAAAAAAAAAAAAGCCGTATGATCTCAACCACATTCCCCCAGCTAAGCAGCTGCTGACACCCATTCTCTCAGCTTTACGGTTGTGTTCGGAGTTGACCACCTCTCTAGTTTCTTCCACTGTGGTACCTCAACAAGGAGCCCTGCTTTGAAGGCAGTTTTGTGACACTCTCAATAAGAAGGTCAGATCAGTGGCATCTTGAGAATGGAGCCAATTTAATTATCATGATTTCTGGGATCTGTCAACGCCTGGAATATTCCATCCAACAACCCTGATTTTACCACTATTTAGCTATTAGCAAAATTAGTTTATAATAATGTCAACACTAGAGTTCAAACACCTAGGATCATACATCTTTCAGCTGTTGCCTTGCGTTTGTATGCTCCTTCCTATTTGAATATTTGAAGGCACTCCTGTTGCTCCCATTCTCTTTCTAAATCTTTTTACAGTTCTATGTCTTGCACTTCAGGTCTCTCTCAGTCATTCAGGCCTTTTGACAGCACCACACCTGTATTTCATGCTCCTATTAAACAGAAGTCTGCCAAAAATATTTAGCTTCCATACCAACCCTAGACTGAGATCAATTAGACCCTAGGCTATTTTAATCATATAAAGGAAATCCCTTGTTAAGCCAATCCCATGATTTGCTTTCTTTCCTCAAAGAAAATGCTTTCTCAGGTATAACCACAAATTATAAATCCTTTACGCTGTTTGGTTAAGCCCATTTCTTCTTGTACTGCCAAACTATGATAGAGAACAAGAATTTTTTATGTTTTGTTGTTAGTACTACAACCTGCTCCATAGCCTTTCTGTAGTTCTTTGAAATCTTCCCCTCTTCACTCAAATTCCACTGCCTGTCCACCATAAACCACCAACTCCCCTGACATGGGAGCAAGGGAAATGGAGAATTATAGTTTATGACAGAGAATAAATAGCTATGATGACCTGAAATGATTCCAGCAAAAGTTTCCCAGTGAATGTTCTTGTTGTTTTTAACAAATGAAAACACCAGTCCAGATCATGCTGAAGGTGAGAAAAGACACACAAATAACAGGGGTCCAAGGAGTGTATCTGGCAAACGTCCTTCAGAGCACAAGTATAACAGAAAGAGACAGTGAGGAGGCAACAGAGACAGCTTGAGCGGCAGCCCTCCGGCTCGTCTGTCTTTGCTCACCAATCACCAACTATGAGCTCCCTGTTTTCCCCCAAGAACACAGAACAGGATCAGTACAATCTCATCAGCGGCATGAGAGAAAATGTGAACATCGTACGGGTTTACAAATGTGGGGTTTTTGAAACACCTGGGATAAGGACTGTTATCAGATTTTGAACTCTGGTTGAATACAGGGTAGAGAAAGTAGTGTATTTTTATCATTGCTGGAATATCATCTTTCTTGTAAAAACAGCTACTGTAAAGGTTGATTTTGAAAGATGCTGTCCAAGGATGCTGACAGCCAACTGGCCATCAGGACATAGCTAATTCTTTGGAATTCTGAAACGGGTAGGATTCACCAAACTGCAGGATAACCACAGGGTACATGGATACATTTTTATCAAAATCATGTTTCAAGTCCAAGGTGTTTACAGATTTTATGGATGATTATGTATGTTATGAATGATTGAGTAAATTGTAAGTATGCAGTTACTGCCACGCTTTCTAATAAAAATAAGAACAATGATCTTATTAGCAGGTTAATTTTCACTTGGATTCATGAGTCATAAAATATTGGCACCACATGAAACCAGAGAAATTATCTAATTCAACCCTTTTATTTTACAGATGAGGTAAATGAGGCTTAGAAGAATGAAGTGATTTGCCTCAAATCACAATACAAGCTGTGACTGAGCCAGAGCTAGAAGCCAGGACTTCTTTTTTTTTTAATTTAAGGTATAGTTGATTTATAATGTTGTGTTAGTTTCAGGTGAACAGTGAAGTGATTCAGATATATATTTTATATATACATATAAAATATATAAAAGAATATATATTTATTCTTTTTCAGATTCTTTTGCTTTATAGGTTATTACAAAATATTGAGTATAGTTCCCTGTGCTATACAGTAGGTCCTTGTTTGTTACCTATTTTATATATAGTAGTGTGGAAGCCAGGACTTCTAATTCCACTCTACTTTTAAGTGCCAATGACAATATACACCCTGTGCAGGAGAGGGGCAATGACTCACCACAGATATAAATAAAAAACCACTACCCCAGGAAAAAATTTTATGGGAAAGGTAGGTTTAACCAAACTAGCTGTATAAAGAGGGTCTCAGGAAGAGGGTCCATGTGTATCACAAGCTGTTATTCCTGCCAGAAGAGCCATTAAAAAAAATGCAACCATTCTCATCTAGGACAGCAACTTTGATCCAGATATCCTTGGATTTCACTTTTCAAAGGCCTCTGTAAGTACTTGCTTCATCAATTGTGTGCAGGGTTACTTTAGCACAGTAGTAAACCCTCACCTTCCATCTTCTCACATTCATATTAGTACTTCCCTTTCTTTCATTTTAGGACACAGTTCAAAATCTCTGTCTCCTATGACACATCTTAATCCTACTTTCTCTATAAAACTTTGCTGATAATGCCAATCCATATTGATGTCTCCATATCTAAATTCCTAAACATATTTTAGTACATAATCAAATACTTTTTAAAAATTATGGTTCATTTCTCTTTATGTAAATGTTTTGTCACCTTGCTGCGCTCAAGTATTCCTATATAAAAGACATAAGGTCTTTTGATACATTAAATGACAATAAAATTTGAAAGAGTTATAGTATTATTGTGGTATAGAAGTAGTCCCAGAAAATTAGAACCTTGGTGATTTACGTAAGGTTTTGGAGGGCTGAATAACTTCTGATTCCAATTATTATTTTTAACAGTGCATAGTAAATAATTAGGTTAACATTATCTTTTGTCCCTGGATAATTTTACCTGTGGAGGAAAAAAATCTTTTTACCATGTTTCTTTTTCAAACAGGTTCACCACCAGATTTAGAGAGATGGGAGAAAGCTGGGTGGGTCTGACTCTTCCGTAAATGAAGGAGCTGGTCCTTCTTTTTTAGTCCCTACAAGAAAAGCAGATCTAAGATAAATGAATGATTTCAACAAACAGGAACAGGCAGGGGGAAGAGCTGCTAAAAAGAATGGTGTTTCCTATGGAACAGGATGTTAGAATACTTATCAAGCACTTCTTTAGGAAAGAAAGCCATAAATTGTAGGGAGGAGACCCCTCAGGCTTTCAAGTAGAAGTTAAAGAGAACAATAGCTCTGTCCTTGGCTCTACCTTGAAATTCACTCTGAACTTCACTCGTGGCTGCTTAAGTTGCACTGAAGGGAGGGTGGAGAAGACAGGGAGGAGCGCCATCCTCAAGCGTGAGGAGAACGCAGCACACCACTGTTCCTCCTCACTAAGGTTTGCATTCACTGTGCAGGCTCCAGTTAACTCCCAAAGGCCCTTACCCTCTCCTGCTCTGTACCTTGTGGGACACTTGAGATTCCAAACTCAGTCAGCCAAATGTAATTTAAAGGTACAGCAAAAACATATTTTAGGAATAAAATCTGAAGAAAAAAATGTGTTTCGTATGCCTGAGTCACATCAATTTGAGAAGAAATCTGATGCGAGAAGATAAAACGCCAGCTTCAGTAGCAGAAACCAACCATCACATCAAAGCTTGTCATCTGCCTTTTGGCTGAAAACATGGCAGGCAAGCGGATCTAAAGAGCAGCCTGTTGATCATTTTATGGGCATCGAAGAATGTTTTCAAAGGAACTTATATTGCACAACTACTTACTTTAATGGGATTTGTGTGGTTCAGCCCCTGTAACCTTTGGAAAATTGAAGGGAAGTATAATTGTAAAAGCCACTAAAAACTGTTTAGCTTTTACTGCAAGGCTTATGAAAAGCAGTGAAATACAGCTATGGCATTCATTTGAGTTTCTTTGGTTACACTAAGCTCCAGTTGTAATTAGGACAGATCCTTTTAATAAGTGCTCCGATAAATGGCACATAGGTCCTCACCGGGGTGAGTGCAGACTGACTTTAGCACATCCCACTGACCGAAGCCAAATTCAGCAGCACGTCTGCATCTTCTCTGCAGCATACCTGGTATCCTCCACTGCTGAATCCCAGCAACTGTCAAGAGTGACCAGGTTTCAGCCAATACAAATGCCCAGCTGTACAGCTCTTACTCACCTTAGGGTCATGGCTGCCAGAACCTGAACTTTGCGTGATGGTTTTTGATGAGTATATTTTTTCCTTTACTGTCAACTTGGCATAGACATGGTTTATTTTTGGTCAGGTATGAGTCTTAAACCTTAGAAAATAGCATTAAAACACATTAAACAGTTGGGGGAATATATGTTCTTTGGAGAATAAAATGCTCTAAAAAGTTTGAAATAATGTTATTTTGAATGGTTTTCACCCAAAAGATGGATCAATGGCTCTGTGTAAAGCTACAGTGGTCTCAAGCAGATACAGCTCAAAGTTGAGCTCTCTGAATATAACCAACTCTCATTTGAAATAGAAAATACTGGAGAAT
Organism: Neophocaena asiaeorientalis asiaeorientalis; assembly: GCF_003031525.2. NCBI lineage: Eukaryota > Metazoa > Chordata > Mammalia > Artiodactyla > Phocoenidae > Neophocaena > Neophocaena asiaeorientalis. The sequence continues at coordinate 3,456,793 of NW_020173022.1, read as the reverse complement.
ATGAGGTATCATAATACAGTCTGTACTGCTTTTCACTTCTTCATCTCACATATTTGCTTTCACCTCTGTAGGACCAATACATTTCCATACAGTCAAAAATATCAACACGATCCATGTCATCTTATCTACTTTAACTCTCGTAAGACATTTTTCTGAAAGGATTCCTGACCAGAACCTTGAGGATATCCGATACAAAGCAAGCCCTCCAGTGCAGCCCTATATTGGAACCCTAGCTTTCTTCTGGGACTATATTGACAATTTTCCCCATGCTATCATTTTTCCATGTGACTCTGGGTCTATTTTAGACTATAACTTCAGAATACAAAGTTTACATGTGTATTTAATTGAAGCTCTTATCAATGCTCAGTGAATACAAATTAATAATCAGACATAAAATATTCATATATTGGAATTATTATCATAGGAGTTCAGTTACTGCACAAAATACCTTCTCTTCGATAAAGACATAAAATTCCAGCTTCAGATATGTAACCTACTCCCAATTCTCTACGGATGAATCACTTATTTACTCATTTTTCAATTCATTTCTGGATGTCGAAAATAGTGGAAAATGAGAATGTTTTACTCAGAGCCAACTACACTATAATCAGGAGGGAGTGCAGTGGAGTAGAGAGGAAAGTTCACTGGCTTGGCAATCAGAATGACCTGTGTTCTCCTATAGGCCCTGCTACTTTAGTAGCTGTGTGGCCTTGAGTAAGACACTTCACTTCTCTGAGCCTCAATTTTCAAAACAATGAAATGGAAGTCAGACTACCTACTTCCTAGGGTCACTTGAAAATATGGTGAACACAGAGCAGGCAGATAGTCTGGCACATAGCAGTTGTTTTGTAAGTGGTGGATTTTAACAGCTACCACTGCTGCTGCAATTTCTCCTTGGAGGTGGATTGTCAAAACCACTGCTGTTCTTCCTTTTTTCTTCTGCTTACTGTTTGTTCATATCTAACTATTCACTAAGATCTCTATCACCGCATAACTGGGGAGATAGAAAAACATTCAAATATGTTGATCTGGCTTAGTTAGGTTTGATGGAGGGCATAGTTGAGGTCTAGGGAGCATGAAAAATGAGTAAAAACTTTATAAATTAAAAAAGAACTGAAACGTGACAATAGACCCAAAATTGCACATGGAAATCAGTGCAGTTTGGGTCACTTTTCTACTGCTAGTCAATTCCTGGCTTTCTAACAAGGCAATCAATTTTCCTTTCTCAATTAAAATTTTGAAAAGAAACTTTCAGAAAGCAGGCAGATTCTAAGACTCAAAGACAGCAACCTTCTCCTTTAACAAGTAATCTCACTAGAAACAAGTTTAAAAAAAGAAAAAATACAGGAGAAAGGAAGAAGACAACCAAGGGCTAAACCCAGGCTATGAAAATTCAATGATTTCGCAGCCTGTTTGCCTCGGGTTGACTAATTTGGTTGCCACATGTCTAAAAACACAAAAGTTGGGCCATACTACTCAATATTTATTCAGTGACTTTTTTTTTCTAAATGTCTGAGCATTTTGGTGAATTCCAAAGGGATAAAAAGAAACCAAGGAAAGCGAATTCTGGGAAAAGAGTGAGTTCTGATGGAGATTTTTTTTTTTTTTTAAACATCTTTATTGGGGTATAATTGCTTTACAATGGTGTGATAGTTTCTGCTTTATAACAAAGTGAATCAGTTATACATATACATATGTTCCCATATGTCTTCCCTCTTGCGTCTCCCTCCCTCCCACTCTCCCTATCCCACCCCTCCAGGCTGTCACAAAGCACCGAGCTAAACTTGCAGTATTCCAGGTGTGTGGTCCCCTTGGAAGTGCCCTGTATTTCAGTAGGATTAAAAACAAAGCTCTAGAGGAGTTATAAGCTCCTGTCTTCTTTGGGTAGCATTTTCCCTTTGTAGTAAGACTTGTTGTTATTTTGTAAAAGACACAACATCAGTCTTAACGTTAGCAGTGGAAATTGGTGTCTCCATGGGAGGCAACCGCTATAAGTCATTTTTTTTAATGATTCATTTTTCGGGTAATAAATTTTAATGTCCTCAAGAAAAATATGGTAAAAAATACATTTTTTATAAAAACAAACAAACAAACATAGCTGGCAGCAGATAGTAATGAAGGAGATGTACATGATTAATGAGTCAGCTCAGCTCTTGAAAGGACAGTAGTGGTGGAACAAGGCTCTTTTACTTGGATAAAAAGACAATTATGAGGCTTGAACACTTGAGAATAGAAGCATGACTAGTCTTTCCTTATGCTTTTTCATCTCAAGTTCAAAGGACAGATGCCTATAGCAGAGAAAGCCACAGAGAACAGAGAATTAGCTTTTCATCACAATAAAGATGGAGCCAAGGATAACTCTGTTAACACTGTATAGAGTAAATGAAGAGGGCTAAAGAGGAGATTAAAGCCCCTCTCAGGTGTTACTCTGGCCTCTGACATCAAACTAATATAAAGACTAAAATATGCCAAAATGGTCAACATAAGAAGCCTGGTATCTTTAAACAATGTTTAAGTGAAAGGAAATTAAAATTCTCTTTCAAGAATTAGAAAAGCCAAAGTGTAAACGGTGGTTTAAAGCTTGACATATTCTGAGAAATGTATCACACTGTAACATCTCTGGATTTCAACGTTCTTATCTGTAAAGTGGGGTTGCTTTAAGACATAAACAATACACGTTTTTTAAAAATTATAACAATTAGGTATATACACATTTCCTTCTATTTTGCTTTAAATTCTGTTATGGAGCAATTGTGGAAATTGGCAATTAGGGTGTTAGATTGGCAATCAGGAGGTTCAGATCCTAATTCAGCAGGATTGCTGACCAAATATGTGATGTTTGGCCTTAGTGTTCTTACTGGAAAAATTATAGGTTGGACTAGGCAACTAAGATCTCTTTCAAATCCAGCACTGTGGGTTTTTCGGATTGTTTTTATATTTTCGGTATCTAGCCCAATAGAAAACTTTTAATAACTGTTTGCTTAAGGCAATGACTGAGTCATGTCCTTTGGTTTTTGTTGTTATGTGTTTGGTTTTGCTTTGTTTTGTTCTTGTCTATGTTTTGGAAAACCTTTGGCTAGATGACATATTGGATGAAGACTATTCTGTAATTACTCATGCCTGGAGGAAGCTGAAGTGATTGACCCATTCCTCTATGTCCAGAGTACTCTGCAGATATGTCTCCAAACTGAAATTTATGTGAATCTTTATTCTAAGAGAAATTAATTCACCTATAATCGCAGTCAAGAAAAAGAGGAAACCTGAGAGGTTTCTAAGAAACAGTTATTCTAACATTTAAATTTACTTAACAGAAATGAGAATAACTGCTATTTCTATTATTACTTCTACTAGCTTTGACCACCTAACTGTGGGTTGGGTGACAGTACACTTGCTGAAAACACTGTCTATGTCGACCACTTTAGACTAATCCCAAAACTGGTGCCACTAACAATGGTCACACTTATTCTTGACCTTCACATCCTGTCTCTATCACCTTATTCATTCATTTGAACAAATATTAAGTGTGCATCCACTACACACCAGGCAAGTAGGTGCTCTGAGAAATAGACAAATATTACATGTAGTCCACCTTCAAGGAACTTTATAATCGATCTGGGAAATGAAGCCATGAGCACTTGAAAAGTAAGGTAAAAACAGAGAAAAGAGATTCCAGTAGATGTGGTGGCCATCAGAGCCAGTAATGGGCGAGGGAGGAGGACAGAGACACCAAAGTGGGTGGCAAGTAAGAAGACACAGTCAGCATGAGCCTCCCTCTGTCACATGTGAAGTTCAGCATCCTTTTTTCAGCTGCATTATGACTTGTCATTCCATTCACCGCATTCTGGTTGTTCAGCTGATGATGGTGACAAATCATGCCTTCCTCATGTGTCATTCATACTCTTCTTTGACTTCGTCTGTCTTTGCCTAACCACACATACTAGGCCTTTCCCCTATCCACTGACTCTTTATATTGATGGCACCTTCTCCTCCTCCAAGTCTCAGTCAACCTCCGTAGTTAACCTCCTCCTGTCAGCTCTCCATAGGGACCCTCTTTGATCACCAAGCAGAAGTAGCCTTCCTATAACTATTCCCCTTCCAGAATCGGAATGAACCATCGGCTTTGCAACTTATGACAAATCATTATTGCTGTTGATTGGCTCACACACTAGAATATGAGTTTCGTGGGGGCAGGAACCTTTTCTGACTTGTTAACTGTAGTATCCCAGCCTCTAGCATTAGTGCCTGGCATACTTGAGGCTCTTTTCTTTGAATGACTAATGAATATGTTAACTGTGCTTGGTGAAAATACCTATTCTGTACACCTGGTTGATTCACACTCAGCCACCAAACCTGACAGCCCTTTCAGGGATGAGTTTCTATAAAGTCTTGGCACAGAAACTTTCCTGTTATGAAGGGTTACTGCAATCTCTACAAGGCACATAAATTCCAGGAGCATGCATTACCCAGGTCTTTCATGCACTTTCTTTGCACATGACTTTGCATCAGTAATTATCACCCCAGTTAGAAGAGAGCCTTGAGGCAGGTGAATAAGTGTGTAGCACAGAGCCCTATATATCTCAGTAACACTCATTAAATCTTTGACTTTGGTAATGATGACACATTATGGAATTATTGAACATTTTAGTTGTGACCTGATACAGTTATTTCTGTTCCAAAAATATATAGTTTTAGCTTTAGGTTGTATTCTCTTCTAGTTAGTTATTTCTGTGTTTCTGTTCCTTTTCACCGGTAAAGGAGCTTGGGCAAAAGCATGACTAATTCATTTGCCAACATACAAGAACATTACTGTCTGTCAACCACACCTAAACCTTAATTATATGGCGATTTCCTCTCCAGGGATATGTGACTTTTAACCGGTAAGAAAGCTGATGCACTAAGGTCATATGAGAGAAAAAAGGTTTTGGGCAAAGCACTCAAAAATCCATGTGGGATAATCTTATTCCACTGAATCATGTCCCCTGCTGTTGAACAGCCCTAAAGAACTCCTTGTGAGTAGGTGATTCTGTCTGCCTAGAGTGGAAACCTATGAGTAATCTATGTGTCACTGTGAGTCATGTCACGGCCACCACTTCCAACTCCGCATCATCTGAAAGTTGGCGAGAAGACTTTATACTGCTCAGCTCATAACAGGAAGAAGCCAGGATGGAGGAAAGACCTAATAACAAGTTTTATTGATTAAAAAGAAGGTAACTAGAAAAGGAGAATAACCAAGGGTAAGAACAATGGCTTTTTAGTCACCACCTAAATCATTCTCTTCTTTGACACCTGTTCCCAATGTGCATCCATTGCCAATACAGCCATTCTTCCTTCCACATCCTTGCGTCTTTTTACAGATTTTCCCTACCTTTAGATTTTTTTCCAACATTTAAGTTATTTTCAAGAAAGGACTCTGATAGCAATATGTTGAACCAAGAGGAAGGATAAACCAGGACAAACTAGTGTTTAATTCCACTACAAAACTAGTGCTTAATTCCACTACAAAACCATTCTTCAACTTTCATTTGCTGGCTTTCTTATTTCTTCTCTATTCCTCTGCAATGTTGATAAAATGGCACAGGGTTTGACGATGTGGTTAGCTTACTGGGAAGGCAGCACCTTTAAAATAAAGCATCTTAGGAATAAACTGGAAGATTTTATGAACTCAGGTGACTCACAAAAAAGACATAATATGGATTAGGTGTATAGGTGGGAGAAGAGATTTTAGAAAATAAGATTTTATAAACATAATGTTTGCCATAAATTGGTTGAAGGAAGTGTGCATACGGTAACTGATCTGGGAAAAGTGAGACCATCCCAAGCTGCAGTTTTATACTTTTTTATCTAGCCAAAGAGGGAGTTACCTACAAGGAAATCAACTTCCTTCTTGCTCTCCAGTTGTGTTTTGCAGACCCCTGCTGGGCTCCTTCACTTTGTTCTGTTTGGTTGTTTTCATACTAAGGTTTTCCAGTAGTGGTCATACCTCCCTTGAGAGCATAGTTAAACTTCCTTCTTTACTACAGGTCTGTCAGTTTGGAAGTAAAGCTCCTTGGCTAGAGGATTATCATGATTTTCTTTCCTGGAGACTTCTAGTTTTAGCACCAGTCTCAGATCTTCCCAGAAGCCAAAAGGGCACTAACTTTCTTTGCCACTAAGCCTAGGTGGTCACCGAATGACATCAGTATAATTAACTTCTTGACTTGAGAGAGTCTAGTTTTATATCAAACTTTATCTCTAATTAGTCATAGCCCCAGATCAGATTTTCACGATAGTGATTTTATACCTTTCCCTAGCAATCCAATATTTATGTCTTTTCATAGAATTTTATTATAAAGACAACTTTATATAATTGGTGGGGGCAGGGGTGGGGGAGGTACTCCAGTGGATTAAAAGTCAGACAACCTGGGTTCTTGACCTGTCTGGTACTAAAAATCATGTGATCTTTTTCCCAGTCATGTAATCTTAAGCATGTAATTTTGCCAAGCTGGGTTTCCATTTCTGTTGTTATCAAATGTGGCATGTTATTAGATTTTTTAATATCTTTTCCTGATTTTAAATTATAAATTCTTCTTCAAATACTTGACCAATGAATAAATCTGTGCCCTCAAAGAGGTATATAGTAAAGAATAATATATTTACTTACTAATTATCTCCAATTTTGGAATCTGTGACTAACTAGATATTATATAACTCCACGGATACACATTTTTGCAGTCAAATCTGCAGTGTTCTTGATGTTTTAAATAACATTACTGATGACCTTTGTGGATATCAGGGTTATTTCAGCATTGCATAGATGCTTATTTTCTTTTAGATAAACTTTAAAGAAAATGTTCAGATTTAGCAAGTATTCAAACAGTTGAGAAGAGAGCAAAGATGAAAAACCATTTTATAAAGTTCTGGAATTTTAAAATAATCTGACATTTAGAGGTGGGGGACATATTTTTTATAAAAAGTCTGTGTGCATGTGCGTGGGTGTGTGTGTCTGCATGGGTGTGTGTGTCTGTGTGAGTGTGTGTGTGACAGCTCAGAGAATCCTGGGTTGAACTGCAACAGTGCTATAAACATGAGAACCAGAAGCAGATCCAACTGCCCACAGTGGAAAGGACCAACCTTTGGCATTGTGAAAGATTTTACTTGTTTGGGCTTTCTGTGTAGCCCACTAAAACTGTTAAGACCTATCATCATTACCTAGTCTCATGTCAGCTATATCTGGTAACTCACATTGACATATTAGTTTCTAGGTAGGAGCTCCCCGACAATGGCTTATGCGATATCAGTGCCAGCTGGACTCAGCTGTAAACTAAAAAAAAATCTTAAATAGATATTTCAGATGTTTAAAATTTTAAATTTAAATAAACCAAGGCAGAGTGTGTAAGGTTCCAAGTAAGTCAATTGCCAAGTTGTGCTGGTTGGTACAACCAAGTGCTATATCAGTGGGGTCTTAAATTGTTGCATAATGCAGACATAGAGGAGGGGAAGTGGCACAAAAGGAGTAGGAGTGCATTAACGATGAATCACTAAGGATGCTCTTCCATTAAACTGTTAGTGTTTATACATTAACACTATCCCACTAGGACCCAAGTAATACGCAAGCCTTTGGAACCATTTGCAGTATATGTTTCAAAATCCAGACCAAAGCCGCTAGGTAGATTTTATGGGTCCCTCTAGAAAAGCAGTTTCTTGTCAGGGCTGGAAAAATAATGTTGCAAAGGATCCAGTAACAACAGAATTCAGGCCTGTTAGTTAGATTCCAAGTTGATGCCTCTTCCAAAAGGAGAGCATTCAGAAAAACAATTTACTTCCCAGGCTGAAAGAAAAACTCTGACATTTAGGATTAAGAAGAGTTTGGTGTATAGTCTATTATACACGGGGTGCAGATCTGTTGGGGCAAATCTGTCTACCATTTTATTTGTTTCAACAAAGACTATCACGATGGCGAGTTCCTCCAAGATCATCCCTTGTGGGAGCTCAGGACAGGAGACAGGAAGATGTATGTCCCTAGCTTTCCCAAGTCTAGCTTGCTTCTCAAGGTGCCTTTAAGAATATAGTACAGCTAAGAAGGCGAGTTTGCATACAGTCCTATACAATGACTCCAATGACCAATGGCCAATAAATCAATTACATCTTTGTACCCTACTTAACCTTTGGATATGACAAATATTTGGAGTGTGTTTTTTGTGGTCTCAAGCCAAAAGTTAACCACAGCCTAGAGATTTTTAAACCTCAGGAATAGAACTAGAAATCTGTGTCCCCCACTTTATTCTCAGTGCAGTTGGAGAGAATAGAATTCCATTAGAGAGAGACAATGTAATTGTATTCATAACTTCTGAGGGTTGAGAGGTTGCATTTTTATGATGCCTTTCTTCCAAAGATCATAAAACACCTCACATATGCTATTTCATTTATATTCCAAATGTGTTTACAGTATAAGAAAAGAGCACTTAATACAATTTTAAGGAAAAATATATTAATAATTTAACACAATTTAGCAAAACTAAGTAAAGTAACATTTACTTAATTTAGTGTACAAGAGAAACCAATGTTCAGCAACATTCAGAATTTAAAATGGTTAATGGGTGAGTTCATTGTTTTTATTTCTAATTAAAAATTTTATTTTACTTTTCCCAACTTCTCAAGATCATATGAGTTATTCTCTTTTCTTAACTCTAATTGCACTAATGCTTGATTCACACAATTTAGCACACTATTATACACTGTTACATTGTCTTCTTTGTTTTCTATGTATTTTAGTCTCAATAGCTACTCAAAGGGAGAGACTGGTATGTATTGGAAATGACACTAACTCAAGACAAGAGCCTTGAGTGCCCGACCTGTGTCTGCCCCTCACTGTCATTCAACAAACTCGCAGCCTTACTATGCTCCAGTTTCTTTACTAACAAATGAAAAAAAATCTTAAAGGATTGTTGTGAGGTTCAAATAAGATTTTTTTTCTAAAAACTACTATGCATACAAATAAGACATTATTATTGTAAACTCTGTGAAGGCAGACACAATATTTTGTAACTGCCTTACCTACTTTCCAGGATCTAATGCGATGTTGTGTTAATATGATTTCCCAAGTAAGTACTTAATTAATATTTCTTAATAACGAACAATTACTGAGTACTTACTATTTTCCAAGAATCACTGTTAAGTACTTTACATGGAATATTTTATATTTCATTACCTTAATAGGTCATGTTATTATTATGCTCATGTTGCAAGTGAAGAAACCAAGGCTGAGAGGGATTGAGCAGCCTGACCAGGGGCACATAGCTGACACTTGACTCTTAGTAGTTTGGCTACAGAGCCCAAGTTCTGAAACTCTTTACTCTTGTTTGTCTTTCACAGAACCAGCATTCCTTCCTGAAAGAATGCAGAGGTTATAAAATGTCCTTCCTAAAACTATCAAAAAATGAAAGAACTTTTAAGAAGTGCATAGGAATTTGTGAGCGTATGTTGGATATAATTTTAACTCAGAATTTGAAATAAATAAATACACCAACTTCTTGATATATATGATTGGGTTGCAATCATATGATTTGTATAAGAGGTGTTTCTTTCAGAGAAACACTTCTGAGCATTTGATTTGGCAAAACGTTAAACATTGAAGTTACAGCCTACAAGATGTTTCTATTCTTCTCCTGATCAACTAGTTACAAATTCTTCCCAGAATCATGGGAGCATAAATCCGATTATGCACAAGGCCAGTGGGAACAAGATAATTGCATAGATCTAGTACCCATCCGTTACACTCAGCATCATCAATCACTGAAGTGCCACGACCTCAGCTTTCTGGAATCCCCACGTTGTTTGAAATACTCTACTATTGCCATTTATGGAAGAACCATATTATACTGTCTTTGTCTTAAGTGCTATCAAAATAAAATTAAAAATTTAAGTGTTTATCCTTCAGAGGGTGCTCATGAGATAGAACGGAAAACATGAGAAAAAAACAGCAAAATTCAATATCATCTGATGTGAACGTAGATAAGCACCTCAATTTAAGGATCCGGTGAGCCCCACTAAGAAATTAAGTTGGGTAGTTCTCTTTTTAGTTCTTTTGTGATGGAAACTACATTTGTTAGCAGAAATGTGCCTCTGCTTTTCCCTCACACGCACCTCACACACAGGCCAACTCCACAGGGGGAGTCTGACAGATGAGCAACTCTTGAACAAAGCAAGCAAAGCATTTGGCCTGAGTAGAGATGGAATGATCAGTAGCCCACAAATTAAACTGCGTTCATGCCCAAGGTGTATACGAGCCTTTAAACCATGGAATTAAAATAAAGTTGCAATGATGAATCAGTTCAGGTTTCCTATCTTGTGTTTTCTTTCTATTCAATGTGACATATGTTTACTGAACACCTAGGGGCTGGTGAGTATGAAAGGTCAATGGCCTTCACCCCCACAAGGAGCTCACAGGTTAGTGAGAAAAACAGATCTATAAACAGGTAACTTCAAAAAAAATGAGCTAAGTAAAATAACGGAGGCATACATTGCAAAGCTGTGGAACAAAGGAGGGATCAACTGCATCTTAACAGATGAAAAAAAAGAGTCACAGGGCTTCCCTGGTGGCGCAGTGGTCGAGAGTCTGCCTGCAGATGCAGGGGACACGGGTTCGTGCCCCAGTCCGGGAGGATCCCACATGCCGCGGAGCGGCTGGGCCCATGAGCCATGGCCGCTGAGCCTGCGCGTCTGGAGCCTGTGCTCCGCAATGGGAGAGGCCACAACAGTGAGAGGCCCGAGTACCGCAAAAAAAAAAAAAAAGAGTCACAGAAAAGGAGAAACAAATTGCACTGGATTTTCAAGGAAAAAAATTACACTTTGACCAGGGGGGATGACTGCTTGTAATGGATGGAGCAAAGTGATAGAAAGCAGTATTACTCATTCCTAATAGAGGATTTTCACTTCATTTATTCCTCATTCCAGCCCCATGAAGGAGCATGTCATTGTCCTAATTTCAGAGTTTCGGAAAAGTAGACATCTCAAGAAGGCAGGGCTGGCAAGTGATATGATCTTGACTTTCCTGTGTTGCTGAAGCTGAGCATTGGGATCTTTGAGAAGAGGAGAAAGATGGAGCTGTAGGGAAAGCAGGGCCAGATGGTGGAGGGCCTCCTAAAACATGCATTTGGACTTCATCCTTTAGCGCAGGGGAGTCAGTAATGAATTTTTCAGCAGGGGAGTGGGTGACAGGAGCAGTTTTGCCTTTCAGATAGCATCCTGCTAATTGCATAGAGTGTGGTTTTGGCTGGGTGTGAGGCAAACATCGACACTTTATATATTCAAAAAGTCAGTACTAATGATGTGGCCCATCCCGCTGCTTTTAATGCTCAGGATGCTTTAGGCATCTCTGATTCTTAAACTTCCACCATAATATCTCTGTCCATCATCTCTCACTATCTCTCCGGTATGTACCTGTTTTTAACTTCCCTGCTCATCTTTCTTTCAATCTATTAAGTATATGTGTATCTGAGTTACAAAAGATGCAAAGTACAAATTCAGGACATGAAGAAGTGAAATTTTTTACTGTATGGCAGAGCTCTGAAGGACTTTCCAAATGGTCCAAATGTATATCCAAAAAGTCCACGCACCCCTCCACTAGGAACCATCAAAGGCTCTATACTACCTGGTATTGCCTCCACCCTCCAACATTCCACCTGAGACCTACTGAACTTCCCAGGCTCCTGAGGAGTCTCACTTTAAGCAACTTGATTTATTAAAAAAAAAGAAAGAAAATTTCCAAAAATATAATATCAGATATGACAAAATATTGACCACAGGGTATTTTTAAATTGCTAACTCTATTGGTATATTTTAAGTATAATTATATATATATGAAAACCCCAGAAGTGCATGCATTTGTACTTTGAGGCAAACTGGCATTTCTCATCGTATTTTTGTGTTGCTTTGTGCGATTCAAATCCAAGCAAGCCTGTCTCCTTCTGAGCCCACAGGAACCCTTATTTCTCTTCTCTTTGCCATTCTCCAGCCCTTTTTACTCTAACTTTTCCTTCAGTCTTGAAATGGGCAGACCCCCTCAAGATCCTCACCCCCAACCCCATTGCTCATAATTCAGTTTTCTGTGAATTGAGAAAGTTGCCTTCTTGCCATTTATCTGGAGGAGCTATGTGCACACCACGGCTCCAGAATGGAACAGAGAAAGAAGTGAGACACATTCAGAAACTCAAAGAATCCCTCTCTTTTCAAGGAACTAAACATTTAGCCCTCTGAAAGTGTTTTATACAAGAATAAAAATCAGAAGTAAAAAAAATAAAAATAAACAAGCCTTATTAATGTTTGCTGGAGAAACAGAAAAGCTTTTTCCACAAGAAAAGTCCTTTCTGTACTGAAATTGGCAGCCAGACGGCCTGAGCATTTATCTCCTGCATAGAAAGTGCTCTGTCAGGCAAGCTGTGATTAACAATAAGCTGAAAAACACGCCCCAGACTTCCACTGTATTTTATTTGGCAGAGAGGAATTATTCCTCAGCACAAAGTATTTGCAACTGGCATCAGTTAAACAAGAAATTATAACCTTTAAAAGCCCTATTTATCATTAGCTGCAAAAGTGCAGGCTTCACCATCAATTACTCTGACAAAGGATTACAGACCATCAACACTGAACACAGGATAACACCAGCCTTGGCGGCCAGTGGGCCACTCTGAAGGGAGGATTAGAACATTAAACACCAAGAGCCCCTTCCCCAGAGACCCCCCTCGACCCTTCCTCGCCCACCCTCTTCACTTTTAAAGGCTGACTCTCCCATCTCTTGCACTCTCTCCCTTCACCAGCAAGCTTTCAGCAAAAAGATGCAATGGTTGTGAAAGGCCTTACTTAAGAATCTTTGGCCAAATCAAGTCAGCAGCAACTTTGCTCCAATTCTGCTCTGAATGAGCTCTGTTGATAAAAATGGAAATGACAAGATTGGTTTCTGAAAACTAAAGAAATAATATGGTCTTATTCCTCTCAGCTGCTTCATTTAGAGGCTAACTGGTCAGAAAAATAGTGAATTTTAATAAGCAAAAGGCCTCTACTGTGATTCTAAAACACCCTCCCAAACCCTGAATGGTGCCTATGTATTCTCGGAAGAAGCCTTTTTGCATTTCACTGAGGCATTAAACCATCTTTAAATGATTTCATTCCTTAGGAACAGAAAAACAAAGAGATGCTTTGTTTTCCAGACTTTAAAATTAGAAAAAAATTTAGTCTCAAGTGCATATATGTGGTACAACATCTCTTTTTCAAGAAACATATGTGTATATCTTTATTTAGATTTAACTTTCCAGAGAAATATGAGGTCATTGTCAGTATTACTATCACCTTGTTGCCAGTTAATTTAATTTCAATGGTCCTGGAGTTTCTCTCAGAGGCTCACAGATTAATATTATTATTCCCTCCAATATTTTGCTTTTATTGACTATATTTGTCTCAGTATACAAACATCAGTATTTTATCAGAAGGAAGTAAAATAACAGAATATATGTAAACCACTTATTTTTTGTTTAGTATATAGTGATCAGTAAATGAAGATAACGATGCTGTTGGCAATAATGCTGATAAAGATGAGGGGGAATATGCAGTATTAAGATTTGCGTTTATAAAGCCTTTTTAATGTTATGAAAGAACGCTTGTGAACATATATATCCATATATATACGAATGCAAGTTATACATCTGGTATATTCTCAACTGTGTGAAACAATACTCAGCAAAAAAAGACTGGAAGGAGATAAAGTGTTAAGAGTATTTACCTCTGAGTGATGCAATAATAGATATTTTTCTCATATTGTTTTTTTCTATACTCTTCTTTAATTTTCTATGATGAGCTTGTCTTACATTTATTATGAGAAAAAAACAGAAAAGGTACAGGCAAGGAAAAAAATCAAAACTAAAATATTAGGCTTGCAAGGTGATTGTGTATGTATATACTTTTCACATCCAATATGATAACCTTTTGACTGTTCCCATTTTTACAATAAAGTAACTGAGTCTTAAAGAGATTAAGTGATTTGCCCGATGGAAACCGGGTAGGTACCACAGCCAAAGCTGAGACACGGTTTATTCTACTTCTAGGCCTATGTGCTTTCCCTTTCTCCTTGCTGCCTCCTGCACTGATTGTGTGTGTGCGTGTGTGCGTGCACACTCAGGCACACTTGCACATTCACATTCCATATCTTTCCCAGTTAATGTGGGTTTAAGAAGCGGGTCTATTCATATACGAGGCTCCTAATCTCTCCAGATTAGAGCATGTTCCTTCACATTTGGTCTGCTATGTTCATAAAAACTATCACAGGGCTATCACTTGTGGGTGACCTCCTCCAAAAATCACAGGAGTTTGGATGGCTTTATTTAGCTCTATTAGCTTCAAAGAATGTACCAGGCAGATTCTCAGTCCAAAAATAATCTCCTTTTATTGGTGCTCTAAATTAACTCATGGAGGAGTGAGCCGAGCTAAATTAAAGCTTTCATACAGCGAGGCCCCAGGATTTTTACTGAGTGGTAAACGTTTTCTCTCCCTGTGAGAACTTTACTATTTCCTTCCTCTAAGAGAGGCTGTGCTTAGATGCAAAGAAAGTTGCTCAAAGCAGATCTCAGAGAATTCATTTTATTTGACAAAGACTCTTAGTTTGAGTCCCCGGTGTGGAATATTTAAGATTTTATAGGTTTTCCTAGTTTTTTAAGTAATTTGCATGTAAATAAAGAGATACTAATCTCTAGCACAAATGGCAAAATGTGTTCTTTGCCCTTTTTTAACTGGAAAATTGAATCATAAGAGCAGCTCAATATCAAAAAAACAAACAACCCAATCCAAAAATGGGCAGAAGACTTAAACAGACATTTCTCCAAAGAAGATATACAGATTGCCAACAAACACATGAAAGAATACTCAACATCATTAATCATTAGAGGAATGCAAATCAAAACTACAATGAGATATCATCTCACACCAGTCAGAATGGCCATCATCAAAAAATCTAGAAACAATAAATGCTGGAGAGGGTGTGGAGAAAAGGGAACCCTCTTGCACTGTTGGTGGGAATGTAAATTGATACAGCCACTATGGAGAACAGTATGGAGGTTCCTTAAAAAACTAAAAATAGGACTATCATACGACCCAGAAATCCCACTACTGGGCATAAACCCTGAGAAAACCATAATTCAAAAAGAGTCATGTACCAAAATGTTCATTGCAGCTGTATTTACAATAGCCAGGACATGGAAGCAACCTAAGTGTCCATCAACAGATGAATGGATAAAGATGTGGCACATATATACAATGGAATATTACTCAGCCATAAAAAGAAATAAAATGAGTTATTTGTAGTGAGGTGGATGGACCTAGAGTGTGTCATACAGAGTGAAGTGAGAAAAACAAAAACAAATATTGTGTGCTAACCCATGTATATGGTATCTAAAAAGAAAAAAAAAAGGTTCTGAAGAAACTAGGGGCAAGACAGGAATAAAGACACAGACCTACTAGAGAATGGACTTGAGGATATGGGGAGGGGGAAGGGTAAGCTGTGACAAAGTGAGAGAGTGGCATGGACATATATACACTACCAAACGTAAAACAGATAGCTAGTGGGAAGCAGCCGCATAGCACAGGGAGATCAGCTCGGTGCTTTGTGACCACCTAGAGGGGTGGGAGGGAGGGAGACGCAAAAGGGAAGAGATATGGGAACATATGTATATGTATAACTGATTCACTTTGTTATAAAGCAGAAACTAACACACCATTGTAAAGCAATTATACTCCAATAAAGATGTTAAAAAAACAAAAAAGAGCCATTAAGTGAGGTATTTTTACTTATAAAGAACTTCAAGTGGCTTATATCTTAACCACATCCTTTCTGGACTGCCAGCTGTACTTATGCTATCTTTTCATAACCATTGGAATACTATGGCACATTCCTCTCTGAGAACTGCACACTAGGGAATAGGCAAAGTAAGACAAAAAATATGATATTGAGAGCCAAGTTTGCCTCTTTTTCTCTAATACAGACAGGTCACCGCTGGCCATGACTAATAATGCATTTAGCACCCTTCCTGCTGTGGAGGGGTAACACCCACTGAGTTTCCAAATGGCTCTAGAAAAGCATGCCAGGCTGGTCTTACTGTCATGTGGCCCTGGGACTTTTCATGTGTCACTCTCTCCTTTGCTCCTGCCTACCTGGCACCTTGCATGAGTGACCCGTGCAGATGTGAGGTGTGGATGCTCTCTGTCTCTCTTTTGTGCTGGATTTTGGACACGTACCACTATAGGGAGAGGAAGCTAAAAGCTCAAGCCTTTTATGTTGAAGTCTAGAGGGAAGCACGTCTATATTTTATTTCTCCACACTGAACATCTGGAAGGTCCCAGAAAAATCATCCTAAATCGCTCTAAGCCTATGCTACATTACATCAACTGGGGTTCCAGATCAGGGCCCAGAGAATAGAGCAAAAAAGAGTATATCCAGAAAAAGAAGTGAAAAGAGAAGACGCAGTTAGGATAGCTGGAGGGAAAGGTGTGATTTCATACCTCTTATAGATTTCTTGTTGACTGGAGGTGTGACTTTCTAACAGGAACTAATGGGAAGTTTTTTTCTTTTTACCTTGAATATATATGCAGTTTATTAAAAAAAATAAAAGATCAAATAAACAAATAAAATAGTTTCAGGACCTTAAATACATCTAGTTTTATGTTTTCTTTTTATTATTTATCAGTAACTATTATTCTTATAATATCTAATGCCAATATGAGGCTATAAGTTCACACATAAAGACTTTAAAAATGATTCCTCACTGAATAGAGCAAAAAAGCACATCTATAATTATTAGCCACTATTAATCAAATCACTGATTATGTGTTGCAGATTTAATATTTTAAAATAACGAACCAGCACTACTTCAGTGGCTCTTTTTTTAAACACAATCCAAATCTAAAAGCTTTGCGGCAAAATTTCTTTGATGTTTGACTCTTGCCAGCATACAAATCCAAAAATGTTGGTGGCAATAGTCTCTACTTTCCTTTTTGAGTTTTTTATTTTTATTTATTTTTTAATTGAAGTATTACAATATTGTGTAGTATTGAATATAAGTATTACAATATTATGATAGGAAATGATTTGAACTAATAGGAAATATAATTGACTGGGAGTTGATATGTCCAAGTGAAAAGAACTCAAGCACAGCTGGCAGTATAAAGGCTTCTGATCCTGACTCTGAAGAAGGAAATATTCTCCTCTATCTAACTGTGGCTGAGAATCTCATGCATGTACATATTCCCAGCATGAAAGAATGACCTTTCCACCCAAAGACAAATATTCCTTCACTAAGCGTATGTGAACAGACACATGACACTAGCGTCAAATATATTCCAGAAAGGTTTTGCTAAAAGGTCGGGGTGGGGGGGGACAACAATTGATTGAATATTTAGGTATGTAGTATTTATATAGCATCTTATTTTGAGTGGTTACAACCAGAAGGCAGCTTTGGAAAAGCCACTGGTGGAACCTAATGGGCATTAAACAGGCACTCCAGTTGCAGACACAGTTCTGCCACCAGCGACCTGATCTTGTGTAAATCACCTCAGATTCCTCATTTTGCAAATAAGAGGTTTGGAAGGACGCCCTCTCCAGACCCTTGTAGCTCTAACCGTCCATGGGGGTAGAGTTATTGCATTTAGCCATTCTAATATCAGATATCTTGTAAATCAGGCCACCAAAGACATCCCAGTGGGTGAACTAGACTCTTCCATTGCAAATTCTTGCAACTACACGCAGGTTCAGAGAGCTCCGGCCTCTCTCCCAATGCACTGCATTGTTAGACTCTGCCAGTTCCTAATTTACTTCATGAAGAGGCTGAATGACAAATTAGAAGAACTGATGCCCTTAGTCACCACTTAGTTTCCCGCATCTATTGTTATTCTGACAACAACAAAAAATCCTTAGATGTTATCATACTTAAAATTTTTTATCTATAGAAACACTTCAAGCACAGCTGTTATTCATTAGACTCCAGTGGCTGAAAGCATTTGGTTACTACAGGAAAAGGAAAAAAGAAAATCAGTAACGTTTTATTTACAGTCTGCTTTCATTGTGAAATAGTAGAAGTTCCCGAGTTAATAAAAAGATGTGCTTGGTACTAAAAGCCTAAATATGCTTTCTTAAAAGAGTGGTAAATACTGCGGGCACATTTCCCAGTTTTTAAGCACTATTCCAGTTCTCTTATTTTCCCCATAAATATGCTCACACTTTTTAGCCCATGTGACTAGCTTTTGAATAAGAAAATGAAGTTATATAGGGAATATGCCTCTTCTAAATGGGTATATGTATAATACATGCACACAAGCATGTACATGTACAAAATTTTCATATAAATTTTATAAAGATAATTTCCACCCCACAAAGAAAACAGCTGTTCTGTGAGACAGTGCACTCCTTAGCTGTGAAAACCACTAAACAAGCCCTGGATTTTTTTAAATCCAGGAATACCAGAGGAGGAATTCCAGATCCCGGAATAGGTTTGATTCAGTCACTTATAAACTCTCTTTCAACTGTGAGTTCAGAGATTCTGTCAGTTACCGTTTTCTCCTTAATTCATTTTAGAAATTGACCCAACCTTTTTACTGTGTTTCATTTGTTGGCAGGGACTACAACAAACACAAGTGAGAAACTAAAACCTTGTGGTGCTGAAATCTGGATACATTTGCACCTGGGATTTTGGACACATTTGCACCTAGAAACCAAAGTATGTGGTAGTAACATCCTTTGTGGCGGCAACCTTCTTCCAAGAAAACCTGCAAAGTGCTATATAAAACTAAAACTCTATGGTATCTATGTGTGGTGAACAGTACCATTCCCATTTCTCACAGGCAGAAAACATGGAAATTAGGAATCAAATGTTTGAAATAAAATGGAACTATTACTCCCAACCATTTTATTTTGTAGACAAAAACTCACCTGCAATTTATACTGTGTAGACTTGTTTCTTTGCTACTACTGATACATCTCACTTTCCTCCAATTAGATCAGATTTCTGATTGTCTCATCTCAAAATTTAGTCCAATTCAAGGTCTGATCTTCTCGTCTTTTTAATTCAATTTCCAAGAAATTCCAGGTAATAAATGACCCCATCAACCCCATTACCCATCCTCCATCATACCAACTGTACTATCAAACGTCTCATTCCTAAAAGTTCTCCTTTTAAGAGTCTGGCTGAGCAAGTTCTACCTAGCAACACCAATTTTTAAATTATTTACAATGGTAATTGTTGAATTTAGTGGGGGTTAGGGGTAGGGGAAGAGGGGGATCACAGCCCAGCAAGAAAGTTAACTGTTGTTCTTTCCTGGTCCCCTTCGTAAGTAAGGCACTGCTGTCATATCAAATATCCTGTTTCCTGAAAACATGACTCTGAGATTGGTATGTGCGGGAAGTTACATCATAGCAGAATTCAGTCTTGTTGACCCTAAGTGCACCCATATTCCAGCTTTTGCCCTCTGGCCCCACCTCCTTAATCACATTTGCATGCTGTCTCCACTCTTTATAGTAATATTTAGAACTTTTCTACAGCATATTTTATTGTGCAAGTCATTTATCAATGCTATTTCATCTTTTCTCACCCTTGTTCCTTTGAGGTAGAGCCCCGTGATCAGTAATAATAACAAAACCACGCTATTTGGCTTTTCTGTTGCTTCTGTCTCCTGAGAACTCTCCACGTATTAACAGCACACACTGTTCTCCCAAATGGCTTAGGTCACAGAAGGAGCAGGGAAGAATGCTATGACTAGCCTAAGTGAAATAAATTGAAGGTTGGGTTGGAAATGAATCAAGATGCTGGTGTTAATATGCCCAACTGTTTAAGAAAAGTTCCAGGATCACTAAATGATGAAAAGCAATAAGGCTGTCAACATTTGCCTGGAATATATATAGGATTAAGCAAGCTCCTAAAGTTTCCCAAGGTACCTCAAGGTCAAGGGCTTTCTGCAGAAGGTAAGGCTTTTTGATGATATACAAATTCCAAAAGCCCCAAATGCAGAAAAATGTAAGAGAGGTAGGGGTGAGTGTGTGTTGGGTGGGGGGGGGGGAATTAATTAGTTAAAGATTCCTTTAACTTATTTCCATGAAAGTTCTCTACTGAACCCATTTAAATCCTCAATACTTGTCACAGACTCTCATTTTTTATCTTGAAAAAAAGTGATTCCACAGCTAGGACAAATCTAATTCTTAAATAATAAGAGAATACTAGCGATCTGAAATAAAAACCGGTTTGATTTTTCATCAGATACATGTAATGCATAACTTAATAATAAGGTTATAATGCTCATTATAATGTAGGGTTATAATAATAATGTAAGGTTATCTTTTAACTACATTCTAGAAAGTTAGCTACATTCTAATATATAATTAATTCAACAATGAATCAAGGAAGACTATTCCAACAGTCTTACTAACACCATTTATTGGGATTTTTAAGGCTCTTCTCTTGAGTTAAACCCTTCAAATTAAGAATTTAATCAGAAATACTGAAACTATGGAAGAATAATTAGATTTTTAACCCATAAAAATTGTCAGTTATTAGGAAGAACTTCCTGATCTTGGACAATCATTAATATAAATGCATATTCTTTCCCAGAAATATAAATCCTACTCCAATTTTGGACTTCCAAGATAAAAATAACTCCTGTATCAAATAATTTGTTCCTCTCTTGTAACATCACTTCCATTTAATATTATATTTATTTTGTGTTTATCTAATCTAGAGCCTAGATTCTAGACCCATCCATCAACTCAAGTTTCTTGAGGGACAAAGCACTTTGTGTTCTCAGAGTGCTTAACACAGTACCATGTACATATGTTGGCGCATTAACTATTTCTTGAATTAATGTTGCAATAAGGTAGGTTTAAGTGCTGTAATAAGGCATTGCTTCCCCCACCCCAACAGAAGTTCGAGTGGTCTGCTGAAACCTGCAGCTAGAACTCTGTCAGCCACCAGAGCACAAGGGTTAAAATATTTCCATTTTACATTAAACCCTTGGGGCTGTGCTCCTTTAGTTTATTTATTTTCAATTCTGTGTTTGTCACTCACACAAGAATAGGGGAGGAAAAAGAGGGAGAGGAAGGAGAAGGGGGAAGGAGGAAGGAAAGGAGGAGAAAAGGAAGGGTGGGGGAGGGAATGCAGAAGAAAGGGGGGAGAAAAAGAAGAAAAGGGAGAGAAAAAGAAGGAGAGAGGAAGAAAAGATGGGAACTGGGGAAAACAAAATAATTCAATGTACCTGAAATAATAGCAAAAACATGAGAAAGAAAAAAAAAGGAAAGAAGGGAGGGAGGGAGGGAAGGAGGGAAGGAAAGAGGGAGGAAGGGAAGAAGAAAGAAGGAAGAAATGAATGTAATTTCTTCTCGAAGTCAGAATTCATTTGAATGGCAACTCTATAAAAACAAGTTGGTTCTCATTACTTGGGTTAAATTTGACCTGATTAAATCCATTGGCAATGTCTCAGACATTACTTTATATTTCATGCCTAAATTGGCTAATAAACATTTTTTAACCCAATCTGAGTCTGCTTGCTGTCACCCAACCCATCTGCTTTATTTCATTTATTCAACAAATGCTTTTTGAGGAACAATTTCCCAGGTCTGTGATGGGCATTGGAAAAATAGTGGCGAACAAAACATGTCTCACTTGAACGGATTATCTGACTCTCTCCACAGCCATCTGAAACCCAAACTAGTGCTATTATCCATCCCCAAATTTTGTCAAGCAGGCATCTTTTTCATCACATTATCCTCTCTAAATTCTTTCTGTCTGCCCAGACAAAACCATTAGTACCTTCTCCCTGCGATCAAACCTTTTCTAATGGACTATCTCTGATCAATCCCTGCAGTCCCTGGTTCTGACCCCAATGGCAGTGCTTGCATCAAGCCAACTTACTATTCTCTCTCCAGGCTCTTACATCTTCTGAAATTTCCGACTCTCTGAATAGTTTCTAAATTTTTTTAATTCAAACTCTTCCAAGAATCACACGTCCAGACCTTTCTGACACAAAATCCAGGTGGCCCATATTTAAACCATCCTGACCCCGTAAAAACATTTGAATGTTTAAACCCAATTTATATTACAATTACTCTTATCACAAAAATTCTCATATATAGGAGGAGGTGGCGGGTTTTGCCAACAGTGTATTCTCTCACATTTTCAAGTCCAAAAACTAGGTTACTAATGTTAACTACCAAGTTTGCTTTTGGGTATGACTATGACTAACTGCTAAGACCCAACCAACTTTTCTTGTACATACCACACATACTTGAACTGTCTGTGGTGGCAAAATGGACTGTTATGTATAAAGGGAATTCCCTTCCCCCAATCCGTTCTAAGTGATTAACATCTGTTCATCTTTCATTATTCAGCCCAAAGTTCATATCTTCCATGTAGTTCTTCCTTAGCCATTTATTTGGTTGACAACTTCATCCTTTGTGACTCTTCTTTATCCTGCCTTGATCCTGACTCCATCCTAGAATCCATGACATGTTGCTGATTTAGGATTCATATGTCTGCCTCTTCTAAACTATGCGGTCCTAGGGGCAGGGCCCAGACCTTATTATACAACACAATATTTCTAGTGCTTATAACAGTGCGTGCAACACTGTAGGTACTCTGTAAATGTTGAATGAATGTGAGAGATGGGAGGAGGGCAGGTCTTGTATATTATGAAATACTAATCAAAAATGGCTAGCAGAGGATTTCCCTGGTGGCGCAGTGGTTGAGAGTCCGCCTGCCGATGCAGGGGACATGGGTTCGTGCCCCGGTCTGGGAAGATCCCACATACCGCAGAGCGGCTGGGCCCGTGAGCCATGGCCGCTGGGCCTGCGCGTCCGGAGCCTGTGCTCCGCAACGGGAGAGGCCACAGCAGTGAGAGGCCCGCGTACCGCAAAAAAAAAAAAAAAAAGGCTAGCAGAAGAGACAGACCCTCTGGTAGCTCCTGAATTTTCCAAGTGAAATATTGCCTGAAATCTGGTGAGAAAAGTGTTTCATACAGATGATGAATGCCAACCTAGCCTTTCTCAGCCAAAATACAGCCAAATCGTTAAAACGCCTTCCCTTTTTAAATTTATCTGTCTTGTGACATAATCCAGCCTAAGGGCCCCAAGCTCCCCACATCTCACCTCATATCGCCACCTGGTGTCCGAAAGCAAGAAAAATATCTAAGAAATGAAAAGGATTTTTTTTGAGCTGATAAATATCAGGACCTTAGAATCATATACTGAAAGTTTTAAAAAATCACATGCTTCTTGGCATAGACTTCTGGTCACAAACATAAAGATTAAGTGCACAAAACTCCCTCAAAGCACAGCCTGTTTCCACTCACATCTTCACACAAGAAAAGAATGCTGTCAATCTTTTCAGTTCCATGGACTACCTTCCACCCACCATAGATTCCATGTTTTAAAAACCTTACCGGAAAATAAACTATCATTTGTTATTTTCATTAAGTAAACTCAAAATTGTCAGTCTAAGGTATCATTTAGCCTGTGATAGCCAGGAATATCATCATTCATTATGCGTTCAATCAGCTCTTTAATAAGTCCCTACTGTATTCTAAGAGCTATACAATGTTCCACAGAGTGACAGTAACTTAATATCAATCCAATCAAGAAATCGTAAAGTTTTTTCTTTGTCTGTAGAGAGTAAACATATATTTTCATTAGGTGTTTTGAAATAACTGAAAATTAGTCAAGTTTTCCTGTCACTGTCCCTAAGAAGCTGGGGAATCTGAACTTGGGTACCAGTGGATAAGGAAAAAATAGATCCTGATGGATTGAGTACAGCTTCAAATCAATAATTCCTGAAAAAAAGTCTCAAATGTCTACTTTTTATTCAGATTATCTTTCATCTGGTTTTAAATATGTAATTGGTTGTTAAGGCATATTGATGATAATTTTATTGTCACAGAACTAAGAACTGAAAATGCATAGCTAAAGAATAATATGAATTTTACTTGAACTAGGGTCATCACGAAATCATCAAATGAGTTTCAATAACAAAATCAGCAATTATATAGTGAAGACATAGGAGGCAAAAAATACCTAGATCAGAGATTCCTAGTCAACAGTCCTCAGAACAAAGCTTTCAAGGTTCCCATATAAAATGGGGAGGAAATAAGTACAAAGCAGCGAGTTTCTTCGTAAGTTAAGTGCACCCATATGTTTTATTCTGAGATTATAGTCATTTTATTATTTTGGTGTTACAGTATCCTTTTCTTTATGAAACGATATAGTCAGAAAAGAGTAGGAAGTTTATATAAATGTCCTTATGTGGCTAAATAAGAATGCCCAGAATTTTTTGAATAAAATTTTACAACTAAATAAATTTCTAAAGTCTAGATTATCCCGAGCATGAATCTGAAATTAATTTTGAAGGGCTAAAAGTTGGGAACCCTCAAAACACACCTGGCTTTGTGTTATCTTTAAGAGCAAAATTTTAAAATCCGATTGCTTTTTCAAATGGATAGGTTAAAAAAAAAGGCAATGTCTAAGAAAAGTAGAAAAAAACCCAAATACCTCCATTTTTGCAAGTATAGCCCGATTCCACAGATATCTCTTTACACTGTGTGACATTACATTTTTCTGATCCACGCTGTACTCTGAGTGCTAATGTTTCCCTTGAGTGATTTTACACCGCTTCGGGGTCCAGATTCAGCAGGCAGCTCTAGGCTTTATCTCCCAAGATCTCTAGGTTAATAGATTTAATAATAATAATAACAATAATAATTTTTAGAGAGGTACTCCACTGGATTTAGAGGTCACTCAGCAAATAAATAGATATATAGCCTAGATGCTTTGGCTTTTAAATCATAGAGTAAGCAACAGGGTGCTTCTCAAACAAAATATGCTTGATCCTTAGCTTTAAGCAAAATCTATTTCTCTCCCACCCGTCCTCTTTCTCCCTCCTTCTTTTTCCCTCTCTCTCACCACAAAGCTTTCTGGATTGAGTAGAAGTATTCGGTCACTTGCTCTCTGACCCCAGAGTCTCCTGAGACTATATATTCATTTTAAGAATGAGTCCCTTTAGTTACCTAAAGTGTCCTCGGACTAAATTGTTTCCAGATGTTTACAAATATTTCAAGGAAATATTCACACAGTTTTTATGGCTGAGTGATAAAGGACTCCACAGTGTCTGCTCAATTGTAAAATAAGGATCAAGTGCTTATTATAAAATAACTTCCATTCTGCAAGTATTTGCTACATGCCAGGCACAGCGCTAACCACGCTCACTACCTTGTCTCACTGGATGCTCACAATAGCCCTATATGGGAGGTTTTGTACTCCTCGTTTTGGAGAAGAGGAAGGTGGGGCTCAGAGTGTAACCACAGAACATGAAGTGAGGGAATGGGCTGCTATACTAAGTCCACATTCTTAGCCGGTGGGCCCTGCCTCTCTCTCAGAGCAAAGCTCTTCTTCTGTTGGCTTAGCACGGGATACAGAGGAAAGAATTCACAGAAGTTGTGGAGCATCCCTGAACATCCAAATAAATTTCCTTTAAGAGGTGAGAGAGGAAGGTTTGTAGACCGAGAGTCCTCCTTGCTTAATATCCATGAGCAGTTCCTACAGACCAAATATAGCAACAGACTGTAAATGTATGACGCCAACACTTTCTCACTATTTAAAAACCAGGGCTTCCCTGATTGCGCAGTGGTTAAGAATCTGCCTGCCAATGCAGGGGACACGGGTTCGAGCCCTGGTCTGGGAAGATCCCACATGCCGCGGAGCAGCTAAGCCCGTGAGCCACAACTACCGAGCCCACGTGCCGCAATTATTGAAGCCTGTGCACCTAGAGCCCGCGCTCTGCAACTAGAGAAGCCACCACAATGAGAAGCCCGCGCACCGCAACAAAGAGTCGCTCCCCCCTCGCTGCAACAAGAGAAAGCCCACGCGCAGCAACGAAGACCCAACACAGCCAGAAACAATAAATAAGATAAATAAATTTACTTAAAAATAAATAAATAAAAACCAGCTTTCACGTATGGAGCTTGAAATTTGCCTGTTTAGTGTTTATATTGTTCTTTACTCACAATATTCTGACCTGTAAAAAAGAGAATCCTAAGTGGTCAAGGTGACCTTTCTAAAAGAATCTCTTAATATCATAGAAACTATGCTTTTTGTTTAACTTTGTGTTACTCTGGAAAGAGCCTAGTATTAATTAAAAAACGCTTAAATGACTTGTATTTGGGGTGGGGATGAGGAAGTGTCCAATCAATTATTGATTGTTCTAACTAATGGAGAGAAGCAAGCCATGACCATTTACAAGGTACTCAATGAATGTTAGTTCCACTCCCCAAAACAAAAGGTAGTCCAGAAGCCTTCTGTATTTACGCTTGAAAAATATTATATAGTTTCTTTGTTTTCGTTTACCTAGGAGGTATACATTTCTAACAAGTTTTGCCTAGGTTTCGTTTCCAGATGATTTTGGGTTCTCAACGTGCAGTCTCTGGGATAATGAAATGAAGTACCTCTGGAGTGGGCAAGTTAGAGACAGCAACCATCGACATTAAAAGAATCCACCAAGTGGGAAATCCATATGCAGGCGATTAAGAGGTGAGGCTGTTTGCTCTGGAAATGTCTCTCCTGGAATTGAGCACACAAGCTGCTGCAGCCGCCTGTCTCCTACCGATGTTAAATGTCATGTATTCATACCACCTCTTCCCCTGTTCTCATCAAATAGCTACCCTCCTAAGGCTAGAATTTGAATGAGTGTCAGAAATTGCTGACCTTGCCAAGTCACATTTTCCTTAGTCCCACTCCCCAAGGCACCACAGAACTCTCAGACTTTTGACCTTGCTGAAAACCATGGGATTATTTGAATGCGTTCTCTTCCCCACTTCTCTCCTTCCCCCCTTTCCAGGGTCTCCAATAGCTCCTTTTAAAGAAAAGCTGGGTTATCAAATGCAGAGCTGCCCGCTTTTGCCCTCTTAGGTTTTCTGGTCCTCTAAAAGCCAGCATGTTTTCCAAGCTGCCATTCTCCACTCACCAGACCATATTTTTTAAAAAGTATCTGGAACACAAACAGCAACTTGTTTTTTGTACCCTTGACTAAAAATCTACCAGGCTCTTTTTTTTTTTTTTTAAATGTAATGTTGTTTCAAATCATTTTTAAGTGAGTTTAATGCTGGTGAAAGGTGCCTAGATTGACAGCCTGGAGGCGGAGGGTCTATATTTTTAACTATAACAGAGTGAAGCAATGTCAGCTACTGCCAAGGAAATTCACAGGCCTCACCCTTCTGCTTGCAAGCGTCCTGTGGGATTGAACAGGTCCATGTCCATTTGAAATTTGCTTCCCTAGTGCTTATATTGTTCTTAACTCACAATGTTCCAATTTGTAAAAAAATTCTACTACACCCAAGTCCCGTTCAAATGCTGCTTTTTCCAGGAAGCCTTTCCTCATGTATCCCTGCTAGTTTGAAAAATCCACCGTCTGATTCCCTAGCAGTTTGCTACCCTTCTGTTATACCAGAGTTTTATAGTAGTGCTGATCAGACCTCAAACCACATACATCTTTTTTCTTTTAATTTTTATTAGGGTATAGTTCGTTTACAATGTTGTGTTAGTTTCTTCTCACATACATCTTTTCTTCCATGTTGTGCCCTCTTCAAGACTCCATAAAAAAAAAAAAAGACAAATCAAGCATGCATTATCATTCCATTTTACAGATGGGTAATAGAGGCCAAGAGTGGCACACATAGGCAGGACTGAAATCTAGATGTTCTGATTTCAAATTCCATATTCACCTGCCAAAACAAATATTTTTTAAACTTCCTAGTCTGGATGAAAGCACTGTAATTCCCATATCATCTTCCCTCTTAACTGTGTCTTGCAGATTGCCTCCATAAATCCTCTGGCTTGGAATCAGCCTTCTGAGAACTGCTGAGTTGTTCCCTAGTCAGCTACTAGTCAGGACTTGAATTACCCTTTGACCAGCCTTCCCAGGTCTGAGCTGACGACGACCAGCTTTGTCAGGCTGCAGGGCTTCCCCACCTCTGTGTCCCCCTGCATCAGGAGATGTGCAGGGCTAGTTCCAGCCACCACTGGTGTAAAATGATTTATCCTGACCCAATTTCCTCTGCTCCTTTTTTCAGATCATTAATAAAGACATTAGTGGAAGCTCAGAAGAAATGAGAAGCCTAATAAAACCTCAAATAAGCCCTGTTGCAAAGCCAATATTTCCGCCTCAGGAAAAATATTGTCTAAATTCCCTGTGTTAAGAAATTAATAAACTGTCTCCGAATTCTAGTCTCAAAGTTAGGGGACTGTCATCTTGTTCCAAAGTTCAGTTTATATGAAGTCCAGTTTTTCTTTCCAACTACTGAACTTTTCTGTGTGGTCTGTTTAATTGATTGCATACTTGTACATTTATGCTGACTATAACATCATTTGCCAAATAACTTGAAAATCATGAGAAATGTTAGAAGGTTTAGAATGCTGAGGAAGATGAGATAATGAGGCATTTCTTAACTCTCGTGGTACTATAAGCTGCACAATGCTTAAAGTACTGGAGGTTCAAAATATTCTTTAAAAGCAAGAGGAGATATTGAAAACATATTTGTAGTATTTGTAGTTACCAGGGGGTAAGGTGGGGGGAGGATAAATTGGAAGATTAGGATTGACACATACACCCTACTATATATAAAATAGATAACTAATAAGGACCTACTGTATAGCACAGGGAACTCTACTCAACACTCTGTAATGGCCTATATGGGGAAAGAATCTAAAAAAGAGTAGATATATGTATAACTGATTCACTTTGCTGTACATCTGAAACTAACACAACATTGTAAATCAACTATACTCCAATTAAAATTTTTAAAAATAAAAAATAAATAAAAGCAAGATGTATCTATTCAAAGTTTCTTCTTTCCAACTAGTGGTTTCTTACATGTTTGAAATTCTTCCTCCAGTTTAGAATCACTTCCAGGTCATAGAAAATTCCATCTGTAAAGAACTGTAAGGAAAGATCTGATCAAGCCCCTGTGCGACAAGATGTCTGCCCCGAGAGACAGGCATGTAGAACAGAAGACAGGAAGGAGTTGCAGTTGCTGTTGAAAGTTTGAGCTGGCACCACCTGGTAGCCTGAGATACCCTTGAGTGATGGGGAAAAGAGGAGGAAAGGTATGGAGGACTGGTGATCTCAGGATTGGACGTGTTAAAATTACACTGAAGGTGAGCTATGTGAGGGCCAGTAGTAGATTCACCTCACCAATTAGATGATTGGCTTTTTTTGGCAAAAGCTTATGTCATATGCATCTTTAGTATCCTCCAAAGTGCTTGACATGGTGCAGAACACAATAAATACTTGTTAGCTGGATGACCAGTGGTAGGTAAAATGTTCTGATTTGAGCTCATCTGAACTCTGCGTACTATTTCATTGCTTGGAGAAAAGACCTCACTGGCTTTTGACCTTTGACTGCATTAATGCACACACACTAAAGGGGAGGAACTCCAACGGAGGAAATACAAAGAACGTCTCAAGGCATTTCAGTTATCACGTATCTGAATTGTGGCTGTTAGTCACACTACATTCTGATGTTTTGTTAAATTACAAAGAGGCTGCTTTTGAACTTAAACTTAAAACAGAATCCTTCCTTTCTGGGAAAATTACAGGCCGTACCTGAATTACAGGCTCAAACTTTTCAAATCACAAACTCGAGAAAAAAATTGCCCACGTTTCACACTGCACTGCACCCAACCACTCCCTCTTCTTTGTCAACTGATTCCAGGGAGCTCCCTGAGAAAAGGCTTGCAAGTTGGAGAGAAAACCTGGGTAAGGAAATACAGAAAAGATGAGGCTAAGAAAAGTAAGCACCTGGGGTCAGTCCTCCAGGCAAGGCCTCTTTTATCTACTAAGCCAGCTGGCTCCCATCAGCCTCCTACTCCCCTATAGTAAGCGCAGTCTGGGTGAATGCCACCGATGCTCAGCTTTTCATCCATACAGCTGGTTCAAAACGCCATCGCCCCCGACCTGGCCTGTTGCAATAACCTCCTAATTGCTTCTCCTTTCCCCTCTAATATCTATTTTCCATATAGCAGTCATATTGTTCTCTTAAATTCATCAATCAGATTACAAAACTCCCCAGCTTAAATCTCTCCACTGGCTTCCCACTGCCATCACACGTAGAATATAAGCCCAGCTCCTCACTGTGACCGACAAGGTCACTATCACCTGGCCCCTACCTATGTCTATGATCTCATCTGCCAAACTCCTACCATTTGCTATCTTCCAGTCACACTGACCTTTCTGTTCCTTGGACCCATCAAGTTTGTACCTGTTGGGCTTCCCTGGTGGCGCAGTGGTTGAGAGTCCGCCTGCCGATGCAGGGGACGCGGGTTCGTGCCTCGGTCCGCGAAGATCCCACATGCCGCGGAGCGGCTGGGCCCGTGAGCCATGGCCGCTGAGCCTGCGTGTCCGGAGCCTGCGCGTCCGGAGCCTGCGCATCCGGAGCCTGCGCATCCGGAGCCTGCGCTCCGCAATGGGAGACGCCGCAATGGTGAGAGGCCCGCGTACCGCAAAAAAAAAAAAAACAAGTTTGTACCTGTCATAGGGCCTTTGCATTTGCTGTTTATTCCCACTGCCTGAGAGGCTCTTTACTCTCATCTCCTCATGGTTAGCTCCTTCCTTTCATTATATCCTTGCTCGTATAATCCTGTTCATTTCCTTTATAGGACTTAGCATCATGTGTAATTGAATCATTTATCTAGTTGTTCGTTTATGTACAGGTTTATCACCTTTCTTTCCCAGGAGAATGTAAGGTTTATGAGAAGAAACAATTTGTCTTTTTCACTGCTTCATCCCCAAAACCTAGAATAGTGACTGGTACACAGCAGGTACTCAAAACATAGTTGTCAAACATGAGAAAATGAGTGAGAGGAACAGAAAAGACAATGGAATGGGAGTCTGTTCCACAATCATGACAGACTTAAACTTAGGCCTCCAACTTTGTTTCATCAGCAAATCTCAGAAGATGGGGCCTTGGGCTGCCCGGGGTTTATTGAGTGTTGGTCCAGATGATGAAAATTCAGTATATCATTTCCCATTAAACTACTGTTCTGTGTGTTTATCACTGGGAACTAAGAAAGAAGAGGGGTGAGCAGGAAGGATGATTGAGGCAACAAAACCTCAGTCGCGTTCTTAAAGAAACCGGGCAAAGAGACCACACCATAAATGACATGAGAGCACCAGGAGAGAAGGGCTGAATTCATACATTGGTGGTCAGAGGGTAAGTGCTAAAGAAGGCTGCTAGAGATAAAATTCATCCAGTTGTAAACTTTTCCCAGCACTGGTCTATACCAGTAAAGAGGGAAAGACAGCCCTTTCCTCCTCACTATTGAGCCCCTGAGACACTTCCTTCCAGGACACAACCCTCTGGATGCCTCCATCATCACTACTGTTCATCTATATCATACTTCTACTAGTCTGTTGGAGGCTTCCTGGGACCCTAATCACCACTTATAACATTGCATCTGAAAAAATGAATTTCCAATTCCAAACAACCAAATCAGACTGACTCTTTCAAATAAAACCCTATTCTTTGCTATATAAAAAAATCATTTCCATAGCAGGAAAGAATATAACCAGAAATTTTGGACCTGTCATTTTGTTTCAATATTTTAATCCAGTATTTAATCCAGTATTAGACCTGACACAATTTAAAAGATGTGTACCACTCGTGAGATAAGGTAAAGAAGATCCATATATACCTGATTTAATCTTCAATGGACTTGTAAAAACTATGCCGATACGTTTTCTATTTGAGAGGATTATAGCTCAGAGGGGCTGGGTGGCATGTTCAAGGTCAGAGCCATGATCAAAATCAAGTCCTTATCTTGAGGAAAGCTCTCTGGCTCTCCTAATCTCTTCTCTGGTACTATCTTCACCCTTCCAGTCAAGTTCACTGAGCCCTGTAATTAACCTCAACTTTGCTGCTTAACTGTCATTGAAGTATCCAGTGACATGAGGGGTTTTCTTTGCAAAACTATAATTTTCTAAAGGACTATTTGCATTTTTTTAACTTGTAAGCCCAGTGAACAGTCCAGTACCCCAGTTACAGGAGTCCTGTGTTCCACGGACTAAACGTCACAGAAAAGCCATTCAACTCAATCATCTTCTTCCACTTTTCTAGCCACTGGAGGATAAGTGATAGGATAACGGAATATGGGTTACCAGAGGGGTCAAGACAGGTTCTGGTTTTGTCAGGATTAACTCTGAGGCTTTAGGCAAGTTGCTCTGCCCCTTCGGAGTCTCAAAACCCTATTTGTAAAGTGGGCATGACAATATCTACCACTCAACATTATTGTGAAAATTGAAACAGTATTAAGTAGTATAGATCACCCAGCACAGTACCTGGTCATGATAAGTGCTCAATAAATCCTAATTTCTTTCCCTTAGCCCCCTTCCTCCATTGAAAGATCCAAAGACATTAGATAAGTGGTAGCATCTCTGAGCCGCAGGGCCAAACACAGAGAAATATAGAGACTAATCCAAATTCCCTTTGCTAACTCAAGAACCTTCTTTGTTATATCATTGATACATTTAACATTCTTTTGGGTTAATAGGAATGGAAACACATTTTACAGTTACATCATAGAAGTTGATATCACATAGAGGATTATCTTTCTATGGAAGCATTACGCTTGCTACTTAGAAAACTGTATTTAAACCAGGAAGCCCAGCTGTCTTTGGTAACTGTTCAGCCCAAAGAAAAACTCATTGAGAAGGTGAGTCAGCAGGGCTAACTTTCGGGACGATCACAACCAAGGCCAGCATCTGCAAGACCTGAAATACGGGATGTTATGACACTGGGTGAATTACTTCTTACGTACTTAATTATGCAACAAGATTTGCAGGAGCACAACCACATAGTTTCCCTGAGTATACTGCCAGTATGCTCCACAAATGACTAAATATAAAATAAACAACAGCTAACTGTAAATTATGAAGTTGTAATTCCACTAAGGGGGTGCCAGTGATGTCGTAAATCACTAGAGCAAAGTTTAGGTCACCAAAGGATCCCAGATGAGCTTAGAGGCCTGTAACCCAGCAGTGGTCTCTGCTGCAGATATGGCTCCAGGAAAGCCTTTCCCCTTGTTTTTTGCCCCTTCTCATCTCTGCAAAGGTCCTCCTTTCTTGTTCTCTTCCTCTGAGCTTTCTAAAATCACACTAACCCTGACTTTCTAAATGCAGTTCCTTTTTAGCTGAATGGTCTGTCATTTAAGAGGCTATCCACATCTCCTCCACACTCTTTGAACGGCAAGCTATGAATTAGATATACTTCAGTAGAAAAAAGCTAAGCCTGATATTTAGCAGAAAAATCCATTTAGGGCAAAAGCCCTGGAACACACCTTAAAAGGAGATATTTGAGATGTAACTTTAGTATGTGCCAAGCTAATGTATGTGCCCACTAATGGAATAAATTTGTCTCTAAACATGGCAAACCTGGAAAAGTTATGTTGAAATTTCAAAATACAACCTTCCCACAGTCAGTGTCTGAAAAAAGGGTAAATTAAAACTTGGCTTTCTCAGACCATGTAGAAGATAAGTACACAACATTGCATAAATATTAGAAAAACTGTACTTTATCAACCATCAGAAAGGAAGGACTTTATAAAAAAAAAAGATACAAAATACTGAACTATAACTTTTTAAATGTGGCATGCTTTCATCTGAAAACTTACTTAAAACTAAAGTGAAATTGCAAATATTAGTATCTGTGTGATAGATTGCCCCTTCTTTAACATTTTTCTTCTAGAAGAAGAGCTGAGATAACAATCACTGAAAATTTATCATAGGATTTTTACAACCCCCAATAATTGCCTCAAACTGTTTTTCTTTGTTTTGTGTGAAGCATTTAACACAGTGCCAGGCACCTAGTGAGTGCTTTATGTGTGCTCTTTTTATCTCCCACTTTGTTCATGCATTCATTTATTTAATAAATGCTTTCTATTAAGCCATCTACAACATGAAAAGCACCGTGATAAGCACTCTGAAGTTAGAAAATACCTGCCTCTCTGCCCTTGTCTTCAAAACTTTATACACCTGGTTGAAAAGATAAGATTGACACTTAGGGAGAGTTAAATAACAATGGAACACATAAAACACAGTGGATGTCACAAAGAAACATCATTCAAAACCAATTACTATGAGAGAAAGTGGTGTACGTCAGTGTTTTCAAACTTTGCGGTATATAAAAATCATCCAGGATATTTAGAATGTACATGATTGGTAGATTCTGATTCACTGGGTGTGGGTGGGGCCTTGGAATCTGCATTTTAAGGTTCTTCTTTCTGATGCACGCGGGTGAGTTAGGGATCACACTTTAAGATACCCAGGATTAGATTGCAAGTGCGTTAGAGAAAGAATCCGATTACCTGTTATTTCTCTTTATCCTTTTTCTCTAAATCATTAGAAATGAACTGCACATGGGAGAGATGTATAGAGGAGAAAGAAAGGAAGAATATAAGGACCAAAGGATAATTTTTCTGGATGAGGAAGGACTCCATGCTCCCTAAAGGAAAGCAGTAACCCAGTTATCTACACCTCCAATTAGAGACTACATAACACTGTAAAGCCCACAAAGCATTTTTAACAAACACACAAACACTTTTCCATATGTCGGAACTGATATTCCCAACAAAGCTGTGCTCCTAATCTCTGACTAATACCCACTGAGCGTGTTTAAGAGATGATCTGCCTCTCATCTATCATGTGTAGAAGGTACATGGTACCCTGCTTCTCTAGACAACTAGCACACGTCTTGCAATAAACCGTCTTCAAAGTGCCTCACCCACAGTGACCCATTCTCTCCACATGCACCGCAAGCATTAGCCATGCTGTTCTATTACAGAAAAATGCCAGGAAGATTTCATCGTTAATTGCTTGGCAAAAAATAAATAAAGAGTCCTGGATGCTTCATGATATAGAAATGCAGTCTGTATGTCTTCCAGGTTCATCAGATTTCAAAGCCATACATATGAAAGCAGGTCACATATCAAACTGAGAACAGAATGTTTATCTTACTCAACTGGTTAGGAAATCTAAGTTGGCAAAAGAATGGCAACTTTATATATAATCACATTTAACTTAGTATATTATTCACGTACAAAAAAATTAAGAAAACCCCACAGAAATCTCAGAGGAGTGGTATGACAGTGCTATGTTAGAGATATTATACTACAGAGAAAATTTAACGTGATTGGTCTCCTGGAAACTTACTGGCTGTGTCAGGTCTGGGATAAGAAGTATTGACAGCTGGTAGCCTAAGCATATGTCATATATTCTCCATTCAATTCAGTGTCTAAATTGGGGATGGGTGTTTGTCTGCTTCAGTCATGATAAAGTCTTCAGTGATGGATGAAGCACGTGGAAATATGAAATGTTGGTCCCATCTCAAAGTTTAAAAAGATGTGCAATACTGTTTCATGCTAAAGAAGGGGAGGGTGGCCTGAAAGAGGTGACCGTAGTCAGGAACATCTGAGCCAGACTCCTGGCTCTGCCAGGAACTTACGGTGTGGTCTTAGGAGTGTCACTAAAAATCCTAAGGCATCAGCTCTGAACTGTTGATCAAAAACGGATGTCTCCCTAGTCACTCGGTAAGTGACATGCTGTAAGACTGTGACTTTGGACGATGGGAATATTCCTAATTTCAGTGACATTAAATGACCTCCAGCATGGATTGGGAAACCGTATTGAATACATAACTGAGCCTGAACTTGTCAGAGAGGTTGTAGAATTAGAGAACAGGGAAAGGGCAAGCATTCAGGGTCTTTGTTTACATCATCTCATCATTCCAAACAATAAACCTGTGTGATAGATATTAATGTGTCAGGTTTTCAGATGAGAAAATCAAGACCCGGAGACGTGTCTAAAGTCAACCAGTAAGTAAATTGCAGACCCATCATTTAACATGGATTTGTCTAAAAACAAAGTAAAATGCTTTGAACCTCCTAGTGCCCCTAAATCTAAATTAAGTATTCTTGCTTTTGAGAATTGGATATAAATGTATTGAAATACATTCTTGTTTTTTATCTTTATTTGATAACTTAATTTAGAAAAGCCTTCATTTGATTCCTTATGGTATACTAATGCACATAAATTTAGCCCTTTATTTCTCAAATATTTTCACAAATGCAATGTCTCTTTGGCCTGCTACATTCCCATGAGGAAGATGGGCAGTTTATAATGAAGTTATATGCCCAGTTTATAACGAAGAATAAGAACCAGAGGAATTAAAAGAGATTTGTGCAGCATGGCAGTGTGTCATGAAGGGGCATGCTGGGGTCCCTCTTCCTAACTCAGTGTTGTTTCTCTCGATAATAATGTATCTAAAAGAATCTGGTTGACATCAAAGGTGGTGGGATACAATGAAAAAAATTTAAATGGGATCAGGAGAGATTCCTGATCAAGATTCAAGTCACTCAACAGTAGTTCACTAAAATTCTCCAAGCCACAGTTTTCTTATCTGTAAAACAAAAATAATTATGCCACCCCTACCTACTTCTTAGAACTGCCTTTATAAAACATAATAGCACTGGTACATGTTCTTAGAGTTTGTGAAGCAGTTTCGTATTTTATCTCACTTTATCATTCCTATTATTAATGTTATTAATCCTTTAAGACAAGTAAGGCATCAATTTATACAAGTAATAAGGGAAAAGAATTAAGCAAACCAGCAGCCTGAGTATATTAATTCAGTTTAAACAATTGTACTTTTAAGGCTTTACCCAAGCACAGCTGGAATTTCCTGGCTGTGCAAGGTAGCCCTGAATCTTCAAACACACACACACACAAAAGAGAAATCCAAAACAGTGCAGACAACAGATATTCTCATCACCCTGAGAAAGGAGAATGTTAGGGTAAAGGAAAAAAAGATATAAATTTAAATAACACTTCATATATTCTGAGTAAAAAATGATCACGCACGGAAAAATCTCTTCTTCCCTGAGGGAAGCTAGAACAGACGCATAACAGTCAAACGTGCAGTGATATTATTTTCTTCTTCTCTTGTCAAAAGGGATTCAGCCTTTGAAATATATGTAGCGAAACTGCAGATTTCAGTTTCGTGATTAATGAACCAAATTACGTTTTATTTCTTAAATGTATTAAGATTCATCCTGTGTTCTTCCCTCGAACTTGAGGATTAGAGCAGCTGAACAGCACATCTGGTTATAGGCAAAGAGCTCTCTGGGTGGTTCTCCTTCTTTTCTCCTTTAAAACTAGGCAATGTGGGAAACTGCAGAAACTTTTATTGGGGAAGAGTGATTTTTAATCCTCAAAAATGATGATTACTCTCCCTGTTCCCCCTTTTTCATGAGAAAGAGAAAGATTAATTATTTAGCTATATCTAATTTATAATTTTAAAATTTTGTTCTGCATGATGTTATATCATTTGTTAATACTTTCCCTAAAGAAAATATTTGCATTCATCAGGCAAATGTTTCAACATCATTTTGCCTGGGAATGATTTTTACATAGACTTCATAATAACAATTTATATTTTCTCTGCAATTATCACTTTAAATAAGGGCTGGGGGACTGCAGACTTTCATATCTGGATAAATGCATTGTCTTTGATTTTTCTAAGTGCTTCTTCTTCTGCCAAAAAACACTACCGTGTCCTGGAACATGTTGCTAATCCAACCTGATCATCATTCTACAGGGTACAGAGAAATATATATCATTTTCCTCCTCTTTTTTCTACAAAAGCATGTATGAGTCTTAAAATATTTAATAAAAGAAAATTCAAGATCCAGGGATCTACAATAATAGAAAATTTTCAGTCCCTTAAGATATTTTCTTCCCAACTTGCTTTGTGGCACTTTTCTTACTAAATCATGTAAAAATGATTTTTTTTGAGCAGTAGCTCTCCAACTGTGGTCTTGGAATGTCCTTTAGGTATTATGCAGGCTTTTCCAATTTCAAAAGGAGACATGTGCTCATGTCTAGGGAAGGTTCCCAGCTAGAACAAGCAGAAAAGAAAAAGAAACTGTTTACTCTGAAGGTCTTTACTGCTGGAAATGTACCCACTGGAACTTGAGAACGCTGGGAAATAACTGTGATGTCACAGCTCTCATCATTCTTGGAGAACTTTTGTTTGTTGTTTGTGTGTTTGTTTAACTTTTCTGACGAGAGCAAGTGGGTTCAACATGTGTGTGTTTTCGTAATTTGGGGGAAACACAGTCTTTGAAAAATTAAGAAAAATCAGCCATCAAGAATGTTGTACATGGGTTTGCCTGGTGGCGCAGTGGTTAAGAATCTGCCTACCAATGCAGGGGACACAGGTACGAACCCTGGTCCAGGAAGATCCCAAATGCCGCAGAGCAACTAAGTCCGTGTGCCACAACTACTGAGTTTGTGCTCTAGAGCCCGCGAGCCACAACTATTGAGCCCATGCGTCACAACTACTGAAGCCCACGCTCCACAAGAGAAGCCACCTCACTGAGAAGCCTGCACACCGCAACGAAGAGTAGCCCCCGCTCGCCTCAACTAGAGAAAGCCCGCGCACAGCAAAGAAGACCCAACGCAGCCAAAAATAAAAATAAATAAATTTATATAAAAAAAAGAACATTAATACAAACATTGTGTAAAAAATAAAAAAGAAATACTTTAACATCTAACTGTTACCTGTGTCTACCTCAGGGTGGTGAAATTTAGTTCACTTTCCCATTTAAACTTTTTAATGCAAAATAATACATTCTCTAAAATAAGCATGTATTGCACTTTGGTATTACTCATATTTTAAAAATTACTTGCATTAGAGATTGCATAAACAGAAGAATCATACAATACCTCCCTAAAATTATCTATTTGATTTATTTGCTTACCACAACTGTGGAATAAACCCCGCCCAAAAAGTCTCTAATCTTAAGAAAATTCTCAAGGTAAATTAATTTAAAATATTTAGAAAAGAATTAAGCAATACTTGTAGAGGAACTGATTATTTCTACAGTAAGCATTGAGAAAAGGGATTTGCTTGGTCTAAAAGAAGCAGACAAAGAAGATGTCACAAGGAGGTGATGGAAGCAGAACCTTGAAAGGTAGCATGGGTAGGTTTGTAAAAAAGAGGCATGGAGCAAGGACATTTCAGATCAGAATCAAAGAAGCAGAAAAGAGACTAGAGCACATGTACTAGCTTAACTGGCATACTAGGGAAAAGTAGGGGAATGGTTCGAATCAGCATTTGTGTGTGAATGAGCAGGTTGCTGGGGCAGAGATAAAAATACAGATTGTAAAAAAAAAAAAAAAAATATATATATATATATATATATATATATAGTAAAGAATGATTTTAAAAAAAGAACAGGACAAAAATTTGGTCGAGATAGAAAAGAATGAAAAGCAATTGTGAATTCTAAAGAAGAGGAGAGCCATGATTTTTTTAAAAATATATTTGTAAAAAATGCACTAGCATTCACTCATTCATGCAACCAATATTCTTTGAAGACCTATTATATCCACTCTGCCATCATGTACACATAGAGGAGGATAAGCATGGATGCAGACATTTAGTTAGGAGGCTGGCTTAGCAGTGCAGGTGAGATATTGTAAAGATTTTACAAGGAAATGAATTCAAGTGATTTTAGAAGGTAAAATTGTTGGGATTTGGAGTTGGGTTGGACAGAGGCATAAAGGAAGGAGTCAAGGATGAGTCTGAAGTTTCTGAGTGTTGCACCCACGTGTTTTGATACAGGAAAATAGAAAAAGTTATGAGAGGATCAGACTGGGAAAAGGAGCTCATTAGTGCCACGTTTAGGTTGTTTTTGAGGTTGAAGCGTTTTGTGCTGTTCAAATGGAAATGTCCAATAGGTAGATGCATATATAGATCTGCAGCTCCAAGGCGGGGGGCCTTGAAGCTATATCCTGGGAGTCATTAGTATATAGATGGTTACTAAAATGGTGAGCCTAGAGGAGATCTCCAAGGCAAAGGGTTTAGAGTGGGAAGAGGAGGGGAGGGGGCCTAGTACTTATGCTAGGTTAGAAAGGGGATCCACTAAACTTAGGGAGCTCATTCTATCACTTAATAAGCTTTTACTGAGCACAGACACCAGTCTGGCACCTGTCCCAGTGGTATGTGACTGCTGTAATCCAGACCAGTATTTAGGGAAGTAGCACTGGTAGAAAATGGAAAGAAAAGTCAAATGTACATAATTATTTAGTGTCACCTCCCAGTTTGGATTAACGGTGATGTATGTCAATGTCCAGGTATAAAGATTTAGATTCAATGCCTGTTCCCACTAGAACTTTCAACTTCATATATTTATGAGTTACTTGGAAAAGAAGCAGAATAGTAACCAGTTTCCCAAACCTCAATCCCCAAGAAGTCTCTAACTGGCTATTATAAAATGAATCATCAGAGACGACAAATACGTGAAAATACCTAGTACATTACATATTTTGCTCAAAAGCCCTCTCCTTTTCTGAGGATTCTAGAACAGCATTTAAGAGGCTTCTGTGGCCTTTAGCATCAGTTTTCTCCACAGCAGACAGATCTTGGACAGCCAGTTGGGGCACAGGGAATGAATGCAAAGAAGAAAAGGATGGTGGACAAGCTCAGGAGGCCGGGGCACTGACTCCCTATCACTCAACAGACCCAAGCCAATTCTACCAAGACCTTTGCAGACTACCATGAATTTGTGTGGATAAATACAACGGAAACTTGAGAAAACGTGTTCTCTGTATATATCTGAAGTGCTGGCTAGGCCTTTCACTTTGCCCATAGTCAAGCTGATTGAACTTAGCATATCCTGGCTCAAAAATTGATTGAGTTGAGCCCCTTGGCCTTTAAGTTGTATATCTCAATCGTCTTTGAATAGATTTGGCCTCCGCATGTATATTCAGAGTACTGGAAGAGTACCTATCTGTTTTTATGCTTATTTATAACTACACCACCTTCCAGCACTGTGAGGTCCTTTAAAATATAATGACATACTGATGATGAGAAATTAAGTGAATGGGGTGAATGTTCTCTCAGACAAACGTTTGAGGGAAAGCAATTTCCCTTCCAGTTCTGGCCTCACGCTTCTGTTTCTAGTGAACGCCCAAGCTCAAGATTATCTTGGAAGGTGTGTATAAACTACCATCGAAGCTACAAAGACAAAATATTCATTCTGTCAGTTTGTTGTTCCCAGCATTGCCTTATCCTGTTGACCCTCCAATGTCAGGGTGAGAAACAGACCAAGAGAGAAGTAGAAGATCCCAAGTTGTACAAGGGTGTATCCTCATCTGTCCTGTAAGTCTCTTGAAACTCTTGCCCAAAAAGGGAGGACCAGTGGAGGCCAGGAGTCAGATTCAGGGGTTGGAAGTGGTTGTGAGTGCCCAAGTTGCAGGCACACAAAAGACGGCGGGGGCAGCTATTGTTCTTCCTTTGAGGGGAAGAGGCTTACCCTAACCCTAGGGCCTAACTCTAAGGTGGCCAATGTTCTGCCCTATCCAAGGACTTCAGGTACTGAGGGTTTCTGTGGCAGTTTTGCAGCATCTCACTACTACTGCCAGCTTTCCGTCTCTCAGAACTGCCCTTCTTTCTTTAAATACTTGGAGTTCGTCTACAGAAATGTCTCACCCACCTCCACAAGGACAAACCTTCTCCTTCCCACTGGAACCCAGGCATCAGCCCTAGCACCCACCTATCCAGGGTCATCTAGTCCCACTCTTCTCCTGTCCCTTCCTGCTAACCCTGGAATACTGACCACCCTCGTTTCAAAGTAGAGGAAGGCACAAAGCCTACCAGCTGTTTCCACGTTTCCGTTAAAACGCATGTGTAGCATATATTTACGCAGGCCCCGCAGTGACTTCACGCTATTGATATTTCCCATCTTTTGCTACTTGTGTAGAGGGGTCTTCCAGCACATCTCTCTCTCCTGCGGGAGTCCAAGGGTTTTTGAAGGCCGGGGTTAAGTTCCAGCCCCGACCTGGGAGGAATGCGCCCCCTTTCGGCGAGAGAGAGCAAGGAGAGGCGCGTCTGGTAAGGCTCGCGAGTGCGTTCCACCTCGCCGAGCGCTGCGCCCCAGTGCCCCTGGAACTGGGAGGAAAAGGGCGGAGGTGGGATGGCGGTTTTCGCATCTTCGTCCCGGCCGGCAGAGATGGAGAACATTAAAATCTAAGATACTGTGTCTTTATTTTACAAGTTAAAATTCTTCACTGAATTACTGAATTAATTCTCCCTCGCCCAATCTACTCCCTCCCCCACGTCTTCCGCCCCTCTTCCACCAAATAGATGAGCGTCGAAGAGAGCCTGTGGTTCTGGCCGGGTGCGACCGCCATTCCTGCAAGAGAGTTTCGGTGTAGTCTCTCCTCATGCGGCAGTTAAGAGCATTTCCAATCGCTTGCAAATAACTCCTTGAAAGTAGACAAAATAGGAACCAGAGGACCTGTCCTTGTCCTTTCTCATAACTCGGGCCTTGGGGATTCAAATTAATACACATTTTTCAAATGCATTCCTCATTTGGAGCTGAGTCTGGGGAAATCAATAATGGCAAAAATGAGGACCAAAGTTCTTGGGAATTAGAGCTCCCTCGTTACGTGGTGCAGCAAAGCGACTAGGCTATCCAGTGCCCGAGAACTGCATTCTGGTCCTAACTCAGACCTATATAAATTCCTGTATTTGAGAACTCCGGGAACAGCAGAATCCTTGATTCTAGTCGTACTCAGACTCTTCTGAGAAGTCACTTGTGTTTGTGATTGATTTGTTCTGACGTGTTTTCTTTATTTTCTTTCATAAAATTTCCCTAACCCACCACCATTTGTGCCTTTGTTCCCCTCCCCTCCCCTAAAGTGGCTTGCCCCTGTAATCGGCTTCCCAGATATTTTTTTTCACCAAGAAAAGTGCTTCCAGGACAAGTGAAATGTAGTGATTTTTCTTTTTTGTCTTAAACCTAAAATTGATAGGCCATAATTCTCTGTACGACTACTTCCTTGAGGCTGCCTCACTAAATTAGACAAATGACAATGCCAAGAATCTACTAATATCCAGACCACGGTGGAGACTCCTTACTCAAAAACGTACGTGTGTTTGGAAAACAAACCCACTGACCCTGAAACACCGATGACTGTCCCTCCTCAGACCTCTCAGCAATGTTTCTCCGCATTTACTGATTTAATAACAAAGAGCATTTCGAGAAAAGGAGTTCGTGGCAGTTTGTTGACATTATTATTACTTTTTGAGATGGTTGGTTTTTAACTGTTGTTAGCCTGCTCACCAAACTATTGGATTTTACAAGAATCCAAATTCTTGTGAGTAAATAATAATGCTGTTGACATATGCATCTTCTTTGAATTGTTGAAAAGGGAGTTAAAAGTGTACCAAAACTATGAGAGTGGCACTCGCCCCGCTTCAAATTAAAACCCAGAATTCGACAAAGAGCGTCCAATCGGATTACAATGGCGCGCAATCACAGGTAGTTCTGTAAATGTTTGGACACGAAGTGGCAACAGGGAGTTGGCCCCTTATCCACCCTCGGGGGGACAAAAAAAAGAAAAAAGGAAGCCTTATATCCTATTCTACAAATACACTCCCCCGATTCCTAAAAATTGTACTTCTTATGGCTTTTGCTGACTCCATCTCTCCTAAAGGGTAAAAAATAAATACATATTCTCAGAGCCATTGAAAGTCCGCACCGCCAGGAGCGAGAGGCACGCGGGGTTCGCCGCGCACGCACAGGCGCGCACGGATTTGCAACTTCCTCGTACCCGCGTCCCTGGCGCCCCCGCGAAGGAGAGGGGTTCTCCAGGAGGTGGAGGTCTGCTTTGACTGTCGGCCCTGCTGAAGGAGGGAGCAGGTAAACAGGATATGGGAGAGGAACTGTAAAAGAAACACATCTTTTAAAAGAAAATTCAAATGGGTCTAGGGATCCTCATCGTTGAAAATCTATAGATGTTATTTAAAACTGAAAAAGGTTCCCG
This sequence comes from Neophocaena asiaeorientalis asiaeorientalis, assembly GCF_003031525.2. Classification (NCBI taxonomy): domain Eukaryota; kingdom Metazoa; phylum Chordata; class Mammalia; order Artiodactyla; family Phocoenidae; genus Neophocaena; species Neophocaena asiaeorientalis. The sequence goes on along the minus strand of NW_020173022.1, from coordinate 3,412,871 downwards.
GAGGTGTCTGCTGACCAGAGCGGCGTTCAAAATTCGGATCTGAGCTGATCTGAGCCTGTGGAATAGGAAGATCTCCTTGGCTCCGAAATTGCTGGGGTTTTTTCGCAGGGGGCTGCAGGGGGGTGACATCTTGTTGGTTTGGAGATGATTTATTTACTCGTGTTGTAAAATCTAAAATGACGCCCCTGGGAAGACGAAGGAACTGCAGGGACCCGAGTGACCTACTGCTCCCCGTCTGACGCCCCTACGCTCTGACCTGAGCTTGCCCGGGGAAGGTTAAGGTCGCCGAGCAAAAATGCAGGTTTGCGCGACGCCCAAGGTGCGGGGAAGGCGCTCCGGAGTCTTGGGCAGGGCCTCCTCAGTGAAGTGAACGGTGGAGCCAGTGACTCACTGTCTTCTAGACCTGGGGGATCTGGAGCCCCAGGGAGTATTGGCAGCCGGGGCCTCGGACTTTAGAGGCTCCCCTCCCCGAAGCTTCAAACTCCAAGCGCCCTTCGCTCCAAAGCGGGAGGGAGTCATAGGTGGTCAATTTCTCCGAAACGGTAAGAGGAGGCCATTAAGCCCCTTGCTTCTGCATGTAAGGTAAACAGGATTCTCAACCTCTTTTCTGGACTTGACATTCAACCTTGGGGACTCAGTGACCTCCCTTGATCCTGGATTTTACTGCCTCCTCTAAAGAGAAAAAAATTCCAGGCTACGCTTAAAACGGTATATTTCGTTCGCTCCCTCCCTTGAATCGAGATAACTGAGGCCCAAATTCAGAGTGGCGGCACCGGCTCCTGGGCCCCAGGATCGTGCCGCATAGGAAAATTTCTTGGCGCTGTAGGTGTTGCAAATATTGAGACTCCAGTGGAATTGATGTTCCGATGTGAATTCCAAGCAGGGAGCGCCCTGGAGAACGATCCCGCTCTCCTGGGCGTTTCTCTGGCCTAGAAGAGTCGGCAGAGATGGGCCCCCGGGAATGTGGCAGGCGCATTGGGCGGGTGATTCCTTCGCGCCGCGTTTACACCTCTCCCTTTGTGACAAATCGATTTCCCCGCGCCGCTGTTCTGCATTTGCATCCCGCCGTGGCCCGCGGTCCAGCTGCGCCCGGTGCACCCTTAGAACAGCCTTGTGAATGTGTGCTAGTGTACACGCGTGTCTAATTGACTTTCCGTCTACCTTTTTATGACTACATGTGTTTCCAACGAAAGGTCTTATTAGGACAATCTGGTTTCACTAATTTAGAGGTTGGGAACGTGGAAGGCAGGCGCTTTTTTTTTTTTTTTTAAGAGTTTGCAGAAGTTCAGATTAAGAAATGACAGCGGGATGCACCGTCCTCCTAGAAGTAGGTCTGCCTATTTTTATGACCTGTTTCTCTTTCCTCTCCCTGACTACCCCTGTTCTACCACCACCCCCTTCTCACTCCACACTCCCCCATTAGCCACTGGATTTCTAACCGCGTTAGACAACTGTTTCTTTAAGCACTTAAGATATTTGAACCGAGAAGTTTGAGAAATTTGCTAGGCTGGGAGTATCAGTAAAAGGAGAAAGAAATCCTTCAACAGAGAGGAAAGTGAAGTGAATAAAAAAGGGGGGAGACAGAATTGTGGTGTGGAGTGCAGGAGATCAGCGGGAAGCCTTCACTTTGGACAGTACGTGGCTCCTCTTTGCTAAGATGGGTCCCGTTTGTAATTCAGAAAAATTTGCAGTATTAATGATCTAACGTTGCAAGTGTAAGTAGAGTCTGTTTTACTTATTTCAGCTGAACAGAAAATTTAGGAAGGACCTGTTTCTATATAACTCTAAGAGGAAAAGGTGTCTTTTAAATGTTCCTCATCTCTGCAAAGGAGATTATGATTTTTCACTCTGGAGCAGACTCCCAGCAGGCTGCTCAAAGCGCCTGACTCTCGGTGCCCTCCTCTGTCCCTTGCCGCTGGCAGCCTAGCTCTAACACCCTGCCTGGAGACTCCTCTCTTCTCTGATTCACAGTCTGACCCTCACTGTCCACAGTGGACTGGAGGCCCAGCAGGGCTCCACTGGTCCTGACTTCTAGGTAGCTCATGACAGGTTCCTTGGCATCTCCTGGTTGGGGCCCAAGACTAAGGACAAAGGTCCTCCTGGACACTTGCTATCACTCAACTTACCAAACCCTCTTATTCTCAACCCAGAGATGGGGAAGGAGGTTGAGGAAAACATTGCTTCTAAGAGCAACTACTATTTGTTAGGATAGGCCCTGGTCATCTCCAGAAAGCAAGGCCTGTGGCGTGTGTGTGTGTGTGTGTGTGTGTGTGTGTGTATGTGTGTGTGGGGGGGGTTGGGTGTGTGTGTTTTCTCAGCTACTTTCTCAGCCCCAGGTGTCTGTCCATCAGCTCATTCCCATCACCTCGCTCTGCATTCTGCGACCTCCCTCTGGAACTGTTTGTCTACCATTCTTCCTCAAACACCCTCTCCCCCAGAATCTGTTTCCTTTCTGGGGTCACTCCCCACTAGGCCTCCTTACTACTAGAAACTCTGTGATGTGCTCAAGTATCAAGCAGGCAGGTTCCCACAGGTGTCATCCCTTTCCCTCAGGACAAACGGTCCCCAACTCTGCCTGCTGCCCTTTGCCTGTCCCCAACCATCCCGCGGTAGTCACGTGCTCAACGCAGCCTTAGCTGCGCCAGGCCTGGGTCTTGAAAGAGCCAACCCTGGGCTGCCTCCGCACCACTGTGGCCTAGCCTCAGCTTGGGGGTGCTTCCCAGCTGGCCTCCTCAGCCCAGTCTTGCTCTGTACCCACTAGAAGGCCACCATGAAGTCGAACTCCCCTCTCTTTGTGTCCACTTAAAGTCAAACGACAGGAACCGTCAGCATCTCTCCAGCTCTGGCCTGCGTGGGCCCTGGGCTTGCTGCGGCCACTGACCCCGGGCCTGCTTTACACAGCCCTCCGCTTGCTTTTGGGGCAAAGCAGCCCTGGCTGATCTCCCTTGCCGCACCCTGATTTTCTATACAGCAGTTTCTTCACAATGTTGTTTTCTGTTGTGGCTCCAGCCTTCAGTTCTCCGAATAGTGACAAACGTTGTGATTAATAATTAGCCATGGCAAAACAAAAAAACGGCAGAATTTGCAGAATTAGTGAAGCTGGGTAATAGGCACATGGAAATTCGTAATACTATTCGCCCTACTCTTTGTATGTTTAAATATTCCCTAGTAAAGTGTTTTAAAATAATACTATTTTGCAGTACATTTTCTTGAGCTACAAGTGCCTACACCTTCGGTGGTTGAGTCATGCTGCCTGGCTGTGCTGGGCCTGAGCAGCTCCCCAGAAAGCTCCCCAGAAACCAGTAACCTCAACAAGGAGGCCTCTGCACCTAGGCATTATCTGGGACTTGGGGACACAGGGTCTTCACTCCTCAGAGTTGCCCAGTTTTTCCCTAGTGTCAGGCCAGGTCAGATTCCCCATCACCCTCTGCCTCTGCGCGTCGTAGGGTGGATCGGCCCCAGTTTGCTTTTGGCTAAAAAACTATAAGGGGAGCCCAGGCCTGGACCAAGGATGCAGGGCGAACAGCAGGCAGCCTGCGGTAGAGATGGGCTCTCCCTGCGGCCTGTTTCAGCTTGGCCCTCCCACAATTTTTCACAGGCCTTGCTTCCAGGTGTTTCTAAGTCCCGTTTGCTTTGCTATCTGTTTTCTGAGAATCTGACCTTGGCACTGTTTTTGGAAAAGCACAGAATTCCAGTGGACCCCCTGGTTCCACAGGCTCCAGGTTCCAAGACGAAATAGCAGTCAGCAAATAATGGCATGGAAAGGGATCAGCCTCATTTAAAACCTTCCAGCCAAGTTCTGACTCTAACAACCTTGTTTAGGAAATATCCAACCCCATGTCACCTGTGATGAGCCAGGTGACAGGTCTGTTATAGACTCCAGGACGTATGGATACACTTGGAGTCACTTTTTTGAGGTACAGCTAATAACGCGAGGTGAGATTTCCTTGGGGGCACGATACCAATCAGGTAGGTTGCGGAAGGGAGATTATACATGGACTTTTCTGGAAATTTTGGGGCCAGTAGGGAGAGCTCCTTCAATGCGACACAGTGCTCCGCGCTTCCCCAGCGCATCTCTCCCATGCGGGCTCATGCGGGGCGGCAGCTCGGGTTTCACCCCTAAAGGACACTACCTTTGCTTCGCCTGAGTCTCCCCGTGTCATTCAGGCCTTTCATTCTACCGGGGGTCTCAAACCCTTATGCAGGTGTCCGCAACAGCCGGGGACAGAGAGTGGCTCCGGGGACAGAGAGCGGATCCGGCTTTCTAGCCGGGCGCTCCGGCGCCGCCTCTCCGGCACACCCGGCCTTCGGAGCCCGCGCGCGGTGCCCAGCCAGAGCAGCGCGGGTCTAGCTCGATTTACGCGGTGCCCTCTGCCACCTCTGTCCCGTCGGCCCTCCAACCCGCTTACGCCACCCGGAAGAAGCCCTCCGAACTCGACTCAGCATCTTTAACCCAATGCTTTCCCAAACAGGGCGGGCTCCCCGAATTTGCACCGCTCTGGGACCCTTTTCCAGCCCAGCCCCGTCGCCCCGCAAGCGGGAAGATCCGGCAGCCGCACTCGTTCGGGACGGAGAGGCAGCGCAGTCGGCTTCGGCGAGAGTCTGCGGCCGGCAGAGTCCCTGACCCCAATCGCAGGGCCTCCCTCCAGCGTCCGCCCTGGCTCCGTCCTCCGCGGAGCCCTCCTTTTCTCATCCTTTTCCCTCTGTCTGTGACCGGCCATTCCTCCGGCCACTGCCACCAACCCCTCCTGGTTCCTGACTTTCTCCCCCTGGCCCCAGGCGGGCTCCAGCCGCCCAGCCCGGACCCCCGCCCTCGACCCGGGACACACACCCCCGCGGGCATGCGCCCGTCACTCACTGTCCTGTTGCGGGGTGTCACTGCCGCTGGTGAGTCCCGGCGACTCCAGTAGGCTCCTGCCGGCCTCGCCCACGCTCTCGTCCGCCTGCGCCGCCACCATGTCCCCGGCTTCCTCCAGGTCTAGCAGGTGACTGACGGAGAAGTTCTTTTTCGCCTGCAGGGTGTCGAGGTTGCCCGGGCTGTCCAAGCGGCCGCCCAGCGCCGGTTGCCGCTCCAGAACGTGCCCGTAGCTGGAGGTCATGGTCTCCCCCTCCGATCCCACCCACCCCCCTCTTCCCGCTCGAATCAACACCAAACGCTGTGGGCGCGAGGGGGGAGAGGAGAAGAGTGGGGAAGAGAGGGGGGGAGTGGAGAGAGAGAGAGAGAGAGAGAGAGAGAGAGAGAGAGAGAGAGAGAGAGAGAGAGAAGGAGGGGAAGAACAAAAAAAAAAGTGGAAGGAGGGCGGGGGACCCCCTTGTGTAGAGCAGAGCGTTCTGCACCAGCAGCCTTCGACAGCCTCGGTTGCCTTCCTGAGGCCAAGTCCGGCGGGGTCCAAAGAGATAATCCACACCAAAAAATAAAATTAAAAGTCACCCTATGTTCAAGTCAAGAGAAAAAAATCCCTTCCAGCTCTCCAAAAGCGTCCACGCGCACACACTAAAAATAATAATAAGGGGGAGAGAGGAAAGGGGAGGCCAGCAGGGCGGGGGAGTTAGGCAAACAGAAGAACAGAGAAGAAGGGGTGGGAGAGAAGAATCAAAGTGGGATTTTTTTTTAAGGTTAAAAAAGTTATTCCCAGGCAAGAGTTCAAGCACCAACAGAAGAAGGCTTGTTCCAGCTTTAAAACATCTTCAAGAAAACGTGTTCCCCCTCTCTGCACTCCTGTGGATTCTCAGGAGTGACTAAAGTTTCAGGAGGAGAGGGTGATGTCTTGCAGATGTATTGGAGAGCAGGATTCTCACTTTACTTTTCGTAAGGAAAAAAAAAAAAAAAGGGCTCCAAGAGTCCGAAGGAGGATGGTGGTGGGTTTCCCCGTTCCCTTCTCCCTCTCCCCCTCTTCTTGCTGAGCTCCTTTTTCCTTCTCAGTTGGATCAAGAAGCTCTCTGGCACTTCAAAAGGCACAAACTGGCATGCAGAGGAGGCTTTGTAGGGAATACAAGAAAATTGGAGACCCCTGGGAGGGCAGATCTCGACTTAATAGGAGCCTGTAATTACGTGGCAAAGCCTTTGTGTGGTGCCTGACGTTTTACAGACCCCTTTTCTCCATCACAATCTCCTTCTTCCTCCTTTCCCTCGGACCAAAAAAACAGTCTGATTAAGAAAACCCCCTTTGCCAACTTCTGAGCAAGAGAGAAGGAGAGAGGGAGGGAGCGAGAGAGGGAGAGAGGGAGGAGGGGGAGAAAAGGGAGGGAAAAGAAAGCGAGAGAGCCCCTTCAGATTTTTTAAGTAAAGGTCTAATTATCATTCCCCTGCAATAGTATCACGGGGAGAAAAGACAAACTGAAACCCATAGTCACTTCAAACGGGCTGATTATTTTGCTTCGGCATTAACTCCTCCAGATTTGTTTAAGATCCTGCTGGAAAATCTCATTTGCATGTTTTGATAACAGCTGCGGGGAAACTTGTTGGAAAAAATCCACAACTATCTCAATCAAATTTTCTTCTCCCTCTGCCTTTTTTTTTTTTTTTTTTTTTTTAATTTTAACGTTTCCTGCTGTTCTACCAATTTTTGGGTGGTGGGGCTGGAAGAGCGTCTGAGAACAAGGGAGCCAGCAAGCATATTAAGGCTGCATTTGGCCCTGTAGAGGCAGCCTATTAAATAATGTAATAAAATGACAGGAGTGATCATAATGGAAGGCTCTCCCACGCTTCCTCCGTGGACTGAAGGCAGGTTGGGGGAGATCTAGAAGGCACTGAATCGATTCGAGTCTTTCCGCGCCGCTAGGAATCCCGGGGCCAGGCAGTAGGAAATTTACATATTTATTTAGCTGGAAGAAAGGACTCTAGGAGTTTGTCATAATTGCTCCCCTTCCCCCCACGCTGGCCAATTTCGTAACCTCTTTGGTGCAGCCAAGGTCGCTTCCCCAGGCTACGACGCTAAGCCGAGAGGGTCGCGCTGCCCAGATGAGGAGGAAGCAGGGGCACTCCTAGAGCCAGCTGCGGGCGGAGGCTCCAGCGGAGGTTCAGGGTACAGTCCGGCTGCCCTGGGGGTGGAGGAGGGAGGAAGAACGGAGAGGGGTGGACGAACCCCCATCTAAGTCTACGGATAATGCTTTGTCGTTCTAATGCTGAGCCCTAACTTGACAGAGGACAGAGAGGTGCTTAGTGATTTTTTCATGACCTGTTGGAATTTGGTACAGCTTTAATAGTCTCATTAGAAATGAGTTACTATATGACTAGTAAGTAAAATATTAAGTGTTTATTTGTGGCGTTTTATGTTCGTTAAACACACACACACATACACACATATTCCCTCACTCCCTTGATTACTAAACTTTTTTTTTTCTTTTTTTCCCTTTTTCTCCTATAGCCCAGAGGCTCGACTGGAGAGAAAGAAGGGTCCGAGTGTGTGTAAATGGTTTCTGGGCTCCAAACGGCCACAGTTAGCCCAGAACTTCCAGCCCTGATCTAGGAAAAGAACATTTGATGCCATCAAAGGGCTGCAGATTGAAACCAGATGTGCTCGCCTCGGTTCTTTCCATGCATTTAATTAAGGAGCCGGGATGGAGGAGACTTTTTCATCATTAGCCCACCCACTCCCTCCCTCCTCTTTCCATCCCTTCGCCCTCCCCCGCGGCCCGCTCGCACCCGGACCGGGAGCCCCAGAGCCCAGCCAGCGCCGCATGGTGCGCAGAGCCCGTCGCTCAGTCTCCCCAGTGGTCGGGGCTCTAAGCAGTAAACATCTGTCCGCGTCTGGGCTGGGGCGAGCTGCGCGGCAGGGCTAGCGGGATGCCGGTGGGAGACGGCCGAGCTCCCAGGTGGGCCCGCCGGAGTGGGAGCGTTGCAGGCGGGTGCCTTGCGCGGAGATTTCCAAAACCGTTGGTTGCGCGCGCCTAAGCCGAGCGCACATGTGTCAGTGCCACCGGCTGGAATGGACGTGACATAATCGCATAGAGAGGTTTTCAGCCGGCGTCCGGCTGCATGAGCTTAGGTGAAAGGGCTGAGGGGCCGGCCGTTTCTCCCTTCTCTCCACGCCCCGCGAGGCACGGCTGGGAATGTCCCCGCAGCCGAGTCAGCCTCTTCGAATCTTCTCAGAAATGGAGCAGGCCCTAGCCTTTCCCTCCTTCTCCACCCTCATTACACAGTTGTATTTTAATGTTTCTTTTCGTCCTTGATACCAACCGAACTGCCTTTTGTGACAAAGGTCTGGATAAGGGACTAGGGGCTTCTGACACCCCCAGGACTTGCTGCTTCCCCTGAAGACACACTGATCTCAGTCATATGAGGGGAGATTGCCCTTCGGAGGAAGTTGCCTTGTCCAGAGTGTGCCGTCAGCCTGGTTGGTGACCGAGAGGTAGCGACAGGGGAGATACGGGCAGTTGGAAACAATCAGACGTCTCCACTTGTGTTCCGCTGTGTTTTCCAAGGGGATCGGGCGCTCCCTTTACATCATCCACTTGTCATACTCATAATAATATCAACCAATTATACCAATACCAACTAAGATGCTAACGGTTTCAACAAAAACACCGGGCACATTTGCTTAGCATTTGTCGACCAAATTACATATACATGCATATATATATGTGTGTATATGTACACATATATACATCTATAAATTTCTATGCACAATATTTTCCCAAAATGTCTTCTGGAGTGAGAGTTCAAATACCAGCAGACTGTGTGGGGTTGGCCCAGCTGCCACAGCGCAGCTCTCGGCGCTGCGCTAGTCCTGAGGCCCCGGAGTCCCCCTCCAGGGGTGGCATTTGAGGACTACGTGGCAGGAGAAGGGCTGACAGAGTGTCCTCCAAGCCCAGAAGAAGTTGGAACTAGGGGTCAGACTCCCGGGGTGTCCAAGGGAAGGGAGATGCCAGCTTGGCATCTGGAGGGGTCTGGAGACAGGCGGCAGGGCCCCTCTGGCAGTCCCGGCATGCTTATTTTGGAATCCTGCGGAAAAGGCTCCGGGGACTCTTCACCGCTCCAGAAGGCCATTCCTTCCCAGGGTATCCGTAGTTCTCACCGCAGGGAGCTGGGGCGGCGGGGTGAGTTGGGAGGACGCTCTGGGAGGGTCCCCAAGAAAGCAAATCCTGGAGGCATAGACCCTGCAGAATTGATATTTTTTTCTTGTTTAGGTCTTTGTGGAGTTTTTTTATTTTTTTCTATTAACAATTGCTAGTGGATTGGATCCACACCCTTATTATGTTTACACAAAACATTTGTAATTTGTTGAGATTCTGGACTGTAATTAAAAACCAGCTGGATAACCCTACAGGGAGATTCATGAGCAAGGAGCACATTCACCCGGTAAATGGTGAAAGGCGTCGGTTCGTGCTGCTAGCTGGCCAGGCGGGAGAAGGCTGAAGCGGAACCCTCGGAGCCAGCACAGACGCTGTACCTCGGGCACACAGAGGCGGGCCACGGAGCTCCTTCTCAGAGTGCCAAGGGTCTCCACGCCTGGCCTCTCCCTGCGTCCAGGCGCCAGGCCCTGCTCGCCAGAGGGGTGGAGGGAGGGGGAAATTGGTGGATCAAAGTTCTCTCGGCTCAGGTTGCAGGAACCAGGAGGGCCAGGCACCTCTAGAATTAGAGAATGACCATCTGGCAGAAAGATGTCAGGGGAGGAGAAGCTGTGGCTGGGAGCACATGCTCATCTCCCAGGCAAGCGGCAGGCCTGGCCTGGGAACTTAGAAGTCCTCAGAGAATGCTGTGGCCTGTTTAGTTACCTAATCACTACTTTGTTTTCACCATGTGACTTCCTTTTGGGAAAAGTTAGAAGGAGAGCATTTCTAACTCAAAATCTCTAAACATGTGTAGATCTTTCCCTGGCTTTTGCTTTGACTTCCATCCATCAGTCAATGATTATTAAAATGTGAAGCCCTGGATCATGTAATTAACCAGAACCCGCTTCTTCATGATCCCTCCAGGATCTGAGAGTGGCTTTCCAACCCTTCCTTCTGCCCTATCCTTTTTAAAAATAACTCCTGTTTCTAGATTCCTCCCCAAGTAAGTGGGAGCAAAGCTCGGACTAGCAAGGAAACTTGCCAAGAGATCAGACCAAAGTAGGAAGGAGGTTTGGTTCCCAGTTATGTGCCCTTGTGTGGTCCTATTCATAGTTAGGTTTGGTATTGATTATTGTCCAGGATTTCCCTGGCACTGGAAGCTAGCAGAACTCTGCCTCATCTGGCTAGCAGAATGCCCCCCCGCACACACCCTAAGCAGTTTCCCCTCTGAGGTGGAAGCCAGGAGTTGTACTCTCTGACATGTTAATAAGCTGACATGATAATCACGTGTGACAGGTCGTAGGTTCCATGACATGTAAACAAGACAATACCACCCTCATGCAAATAACATGCTATAGGGGTGGAAGTGCTTTCCTGCTCATGGTTGACATTCTAGTATATATTCATTAGCAATAAAAAAGGGGAAAAGAGTAAAATGCTAGATATATTCTTCAGGGTTCTCATATTTTAGTGTGTCCGAGGAGATTTTATGCCAGACTTGAAAAAGACTCTCCTTTGCCCTCCCCGTTCTGGTTCTTCTTATCATAAGTGGCATCTCAGGAACATTTCTCCTATGCATGGGTGAATGCTCTCTACCCACACCCACCTCCATCCAATAGCCCTATTGGATTATTTTGGGATTTTGCAGTAATCAAAGGAAGTAGGACTAAAAACACATTTCCAGGTAGCAAGCTGGTAATAGGTTCATTTTGTTGCAGTTTGGGAGGGCCAACATATTCATGTAGGACCTAGTGCACTGGAGCTATCTCCTCCTCAAACCACTGGACACTGACTTTGCACGTGCTACTGAAGACACCGGGGACCTGCACATTGGCAAATGCAATGAGTACTCTCAGACTTTCCTTTGCCAAGTGCCTTTGCTCTAATTGACAGTATTGAGCACTGTCTTTTTGAAATTTCTTCTCCTGGTTCTCTGTTTCAATGACCACTTCTTCTTGGCCTTCGTAGAGTGTTCCTTTTCATCAGCTTACTCCTTAAATATTGATATTATCCAGAGTTCTGTCCCTCATCCTCACTGTCCTTTCCAGTAAACAGGTCGTTACTAAAAGATCTCATATACTTTCATGGGTCAACTACCACTTGTTCATCAATGAGTCTAATATCTAAATCTTAAGCTTTACCACTTACTCACTGTCACCTTGGGCAAACTGGGCAAGTTACTTACCTCCCTATGCCTCAGTTTACTCATCTTTCTAATGAGATAAACCATGCTCCTACCACATATATTCATGAGAACTAAATGAGAATGCATGCAAGCCATTAACACAGTGCTTACCGTACAGTAAACCCTGGGAAAAAAATAGCTATTTTCTTGATGGACATGCACTTCATTAAGGAACCTTAAACTCAGCATGTCCAAAACTGAACTCAACCTAATCTTCCCATGCTCCGCCTTTTTCCCCAGTAGGAAACCTAGGAGTTACCCCAAATTCCTCCCTCTTTGACATGACCTCCAGCTTATCCAGGTAACCACTAAATTCTGCCTGTGTTCTCTAACTAGCATCAATCCTGTCACTAAGTCAATAAGTGCTTGTCGAATTGCAACTGAAGATTAATTAACACTGGAGCAAATGAATAGGCAACATTACGTGGGAGTGTGTAGCTATAATATTAGAGTGTGTTCACATTATATTAACATAATAACAATTAGTAGTCAGGATGACTTGCCAAATGCCCTCAGAGGAAATATGAATGTGCAGACGCCATACCTTCTCTGTCCTGAGGAACTCAAGCCTTACTCACCAGGCAGATTCAGACAAACCACAAATGGCTGTTGGGAGGATTAAGAAAGAAAAAAAACATAAAAATTGCCCTATCATGATCATCATTTAACAAATGTAAATTCCCTTCCTCTGCTCTGTTAATTCCCTTCTTCAGATGGCCCTGGTTACAGATTCCTTTGAGTTCCATGGAAAAATAGGATGTTAAATTCTTGCTGTTTTCCTATTTTAGAAAAATCCTGGGCAAATGCATGTGACTGAGAAGCATAAAACTGGGAGTGGTTCTAGGCAAACAGCAGCACACAGCGCTACCAGGGAAACCATTGCTGACCCTTCAATACTGTGCTGGAAATGCTCAAGCCTGGTGGATTTTTTTTTTTTTTTTACCACACTCTGATAGTTAGAGAACCTGCATGCTCATTGGATTCTTGGCCCTATGTAAGACACCAGAGCTGAGGTCCCAGGCTGGCTTATTGCCTCTGCAAGTTCCTAAACGTTGGGCCCCTAGAGCTCTGTTTCTAAGCCAAGCAAAAGTGGGGTGGAATCTTACAGGATAGATACAATACGCCTTGGGCCTGGGTAAATTTGGCCAATTTAAAACTTATGAGGCTCTTCAGCTGACTTTAGTGCTTACCCAGTGGGCATGACACTTAGGATTACCTTTTTGGACTTGCTGCTCTCATAAATCTGGAGCCAAGCACAACCCATTCTCCCCCTGCTTTCCTCTCCTGAGTCCTTCCATAAATCTCTAATTTTCTAAACAGCTCTCTCACTTCTTGTCCCCCAGTTCTCCACTTTTCCTATAGTACTAGCTCATAGGTCAAAAACCAAGCTGGTTGTACCTTCTATTGTCTATTTACACTTGTTTGGTTAGGTATATTATTGTTTGGTTAGATAAAAATTTTTTATCTGTCATGTTGAACACATCCAGATATGCCTTACTTCAAGTTTTGCTCCACAGTAAACAGTGGTAACAAATTGCAGTGACATTTTTTTCTTGCCTGCCTCAAAAGGATGCTGTGAGATAATGTGTATGTATAATACCAGTTGCAGTGATTATTACCTCCAGTTGTCACATTTTCCTGCCATTCTTTTCTTGCTTTTCATCACTACAGATAAGAAGAAAGTATTTACATAATGGAAGTTAGAAAACTGATTTTTTTTATGTCTAAAATAATGTAGTGTTTCAACACTTTGCAGATCATGAACCTAATACTTCAACACTTTGTTAAGTCACCATTCACCTCTTTTATACAAATACAGCTTTGCTTTTCATAAACCTGGTGTCCAGCTCTGCATTTAAAACACCAGAACCACTTCTCACTAACATACATGATTTAAAAACAAAACAAAACTTCCTTTTGCCACTCACCTTTTATCTTTTCCTCTTTTTGTAATTTTTCTTTTGAGCATCTTCTGCTCCTTTAAACCAGAAGTTTGAATTATTTCCTTCAAAATTTGAAGGGTAAGATTTAGTGATCTCTCTAATTTTCATTACTGTTGGGTGTCTTGCTTTCCTTATGAAAATTATGATACAGGATTTCAGATATCCAATTTTATGTTATTTTGGACCAAATGGCATAAAGCAGGAGTCTGCCATTAACCTGTAACCATTACCAGATAGTCTATTATATTCCATGTTGAGTTTATTATGATGGAAAGAGTAGAAGCTTTAAAAACCTTGGAAGTATATTTCTTGAGTCTGCCTCTTAAAAACTTTGAGCAAGTTATGCAGTCCCTTTGAGTCTCAATATCTGAGTCTCAGCATCTAAGGTACTGCTGAAAAAAAAAAAAGTAGCATAACATAGTAAGGATCTAATAGAGTGCTTGGCAAATAGTAAATACTCAATAAAAGTTCAAAATTTCCACTTTTGTTTATTATATAGTAGCTTGTAGCAGAACAGCAATGCTCCCTCTAAGAGCAACTAGAAAATCTGAAATATTTATATCCTCCTCACCCCAAATATCAAAGAGCTTCCAAGGCAGTCAGGACTTGAAAATCGTGTTCCAGAGAAGAATGCTTTTGGAAGTAAATCAAACTTTCTCTATTCCTCCTTAATTGTTGGGTAGTCTGCCACTTTCTGCCACATTTTGGACTGGACCAAGAGACTTAAAAAAGAAAAGAAAAGAAAAGGAAAAAAATGTACCTGCTAAGAAATAGATAATCCAGCAGAGCTTTATGCATTTGTATGGCCATGGAGAAAGACAAATTAGAGTTTGGGGCAGCTGAGATTTCATAGAAAAGTGAGGCTGAGACAAATAAGAACAGTAATACCATTTTTCCCTCAAGGTGTTTGCTAATTAAGCTGCACAAGGCAAAAGGCTCAGTATAACATGATGTGAATAAAAAGCAGATCAGGGGCTTCCCTGGTGGCGCACTGGTTGAGAGTCCGCCTGCCGATGCAGGGGACACGGATTCGTGCCCCGGTCCGGGAAGATCCCACATGCTGCGGAGCGGCTGGGCCCGTGAGCCATGGCTGCTGGGCCTGCGCAGCCGGAGCCTGTGCTCCGCAACGGGAGAGGCCACAACAGTGAGAGGCCCGCATACCGCAAAAACAAAAAAAAACCCAGACATATTAAGAAACAAGGCCAAGAGAAAACATGCGCAACAGAAATAGGTGTCCCGGGTATTGGACATAGCAGACATGGACTTAAAATTAACAATGACCAATATAATATCCCACTACTGAAACTATAAGAATCAAGTGGAATTTATAGAACTAAAAAATGCAACAGGTGAACTCAAAAATTCAGTAGATGAGTTTAACTGGATATTTGATACAGCTTAAGTGAGAAATAGCTGAAAAATAGATCAGAAGAAAATATCCAGACTTAAGTACGGAGGAGAAAAATAATGAGAAGCAGAGAGAATTCTGGGGAAATGGGGGAGTAGAAAGCACCAAGAAACTGTCTCTCCACCTTGACAACAATTTTGCTGGCAGAATCTGTCTAATATAATTAATTTAAAACTCTGGAGTATATTGAAGGCTTGCAAGTTTCAGGGGAAGGTTTGGACAGTAAATTGAGGTTAATTTCAGTCAATTTTAGCTCTTAGCACAGTAGCAGCTACTACTCATACCTTAGCCTCAGCCCTCTGGCACGCAGCTGTGCACACATTGCTGGAGCAGCTACACACAACACACAACTTGTGGAAGCCAGGGTAGGCAAAAAGGACCCTACTCTCCAAATATCAGGAATCAGTGCTCTAATTGCTGATCACTGATTCTGATCTCAGAAGTGCAAAAAGGAGGATGGTAATTGTTGTAACATTTCCCCCATTGTTCAAGCTCCTCCCCTCAAGTGAAAGTGATTCTAAGGGAATTAAATGGCCAGTGCCCTTTCTCCCCACTTCATTTTTTCTTTTTTCCCTTTTGGGAGACAAACACTAAAGCCTAAGACATTCAAAAGCAAGTGCACACACAGGGAAAATTAGAAAGTGACCATGCATGGGAAAGGTGAAGGCTCAGAAAAGACCTGAGGAGATTTTAGGTTTACACCTCAGGCTGATCCTTGGAACAGAGATTGCCCCAAATAAATAAATAAATAAATAAATAAATAAATAAATAAATAAACAAAGAAACACATACATACCTACAATCATGAAAACCAGCAAACCCTAGGGAAAAGGGAGAATCTGATTTCCAGAGTTTTCACCTTATTAGATTCAAACATCAAGTTTTCAACAAAAAGTCATAAAGCAAACAAAGAAACAAGAAAGTATGGCCTATTCAAAGTAAAAGATAAATAATCAGAAAGTGTTCCTTTAAAATACCTGATGGAAGATTACCTGGGTAAAGAAATTAAAATACCTGTCTTAAATATGCTCAAGAAAATGATATATAAACAAAATGAAAATACCAATAAAGAGATAGAAAACAAAAAGAAACCAAAAAGAAATCCTGGAGCTGAAAAGTATAATAACTGAAATGAAAAATTCACTAGAAGGATTCAAAGGCATATTTGAGCAGGCAGAAGAAAGAATCATCAAACTTGAAGACAGGACAATGGAAATTACCAAATGTGAGCAATAGAAAGAAAAAAGATTGAAGAAAACTGAATAGAGCCTAAGTGACACTACCAAGCAGACCATTTATTCAGTGTTAGAGTTTCAGAAAGAGAAGAGAAAGAAATGGGCAGAGAGGATATTTGAAGAAATAATGGCAAAGAGCTTCCCAAATCTGATGAAAGACATGAATATAAACATCCAAGAAATTCAACAAACTCCAAGTAAGATAAACTCAAAGAGATCCACACTGAGGCACATTATAATCAAACTTTTGAAAGCCAAAGATAAACAGAGAATATTGAAAACAACAAGAAGAGATTCATTACATACAAGGGATACTCAATAAGATGATCAGAAGATTTTCTCATAAGAAACTTTGGGGGCCAGAAGACAATATATTCAAAGCACTCAAAGGAAAAATGAACTATCGACCAAGAATCCTATATCCAGCAAAACTGTCCTTCATAGTGAGGGATACATTAAGACATTCCCAGATAAATAAAAATTAAGAAATGTCTTTACCACTGGAACTTCCCTGTGAGAAATGCTCAAAGGAAAAGTGAAATGAAAGGAAATTAGACAATAAATTGAAGCCATGTGAAGAAATAAAGATCTTGATAAAGTTAAATACATGGTGATTATAAAAGGTAGTATTATAACAATGGTTTGTAACTCCACTCTCTATTCCACATGATTTAAGAGACTAATATATTTTTAATTATTGTCTAATAGTTAGTATTATTGTAACTTTGGTTTGTAAATCTACATGTTGCCTTATCCATAATTTAAGAGATGGATGCATTTGAAAGAACTATTAGTTTAGGTTTTGGAGCACACAATATGAAAGATGTAATTTCGTGACATCAGCAACTGGAACAGGTAGTGACAGAGCTGTAAACAGCAGAGTTTTTGTATGTTATCAAATTTAAGCTGGTATAAATTCAAATTAAGGTGTTGTAACTTTAGGATGTTAAATACAATCCCCATGGTCACCACAGAGTAAATAACTATAGAATATATACAAAAGGAAATGAGAAAGAAATTTAAATGTCTCACTACAAAATATCAACTAAACACAAAAGAAAACAGTAATGCAGGAAATGAGGAACAAAAAAGCCGTAAGGAATACAGAAAACAAATAGCAAAGTGACAGAAGTAAGCCCCTCCTTATCAGCAACTACTTTAAACGTAAATGTACTAAACACTCTAATAAAAAGACAGAGATTGACAGAAAGGATAAAACTACATGATCCAGCTATATGCCATCTATAAGAGACTCACTTTCCAAAGACACAAATGGGTTGAAAGTGAAAGGAAGGAAAAGGACATTCCATGCAAATAGTAACCAAAAGACAGCAAGGGTAGCTGTACTAATATCAGAAAAAATAGACTTTAAATCAAAATAAGTTAAAAGAGACAAAGAAGAACACTATATATTAATGAAAGTTTCAGTACACCAAGAATATGTAAATATTATAAACATTTGCATACCTAATTACAGACGTGCAAAATATATGAAGCAAAAACTGATGGAATTGAAGGGAGAAACAGACAGCTCTACAATAATAGGAGGATACTTTAGTATTCCACTCTCAATAATAGATAGAACAACCAGAGAGAAGATAAGAAAGGAAATAGAGGACTTACCACAATAAACCAACAAGATCTGACAGACATACAGAACACTCTACTTAACTATAACAGCATATGCATTCTCCTCAAGTGCACCTGGGGCATTTTTCAGGTTAGTTTCAATCGATTTAAAAAGACAAATATTATTTAAATTATATTCTCTCACTACTACAGGATGAAATCAACAGCAGAAGTAAGGCTTGAAAATTCACAAATTCGTGGAAATTAAACAACACACTCTTTGAATCACAAACAGTGGATCAAAGACAAAACCACAAGGGAAATTAGAAAATAGAGATGAATGAAAGTGAAAACACAACATACCAAAAGCCAGACAAAGATACTATGAGAAGAGAAAACTACAGACAAATATATCTTATGAACATGAATAAACAATTCTCAATAAAATACTAGCAAATCAAATTCAGCAGCATATCAAAAGGATTGTACATGAGGACCAAGTGGGATTTATTCCTAGAATGCAAGGATGGTTCAACATATGAACATGTACCCAAAGAAATATTTTTAAAAAGTATAACAGTACTATTTATGACAGACTCAAAGAGCAAATAACCCAAATACTCAACAACAATATCATGGATAAGTAAATTGCTATATTTATAGAATTAAATACTTCATGCAACAATATGGATGGGTCCACAAATATAATGTTGATGGAAAAATGCCAGCCACAAAGAGCACATTTAGTTTGTTCCATACATTTTTTAAAAAGTTGGTTCCCTCCATTTCCATGTCACAAGCTGAAGACATATCATATTACGTTTCTTACAGAAACTATAATTCAAGCAGGGAATTGGAGGCCCATTTCTTGCCACGCATTTACCATTTGTCTTCCACAGAGAATTTCTGTAAGAATAAGTAGCAGCATGAGAAAAAAATGCTTAAAATATCACTTGGTCTAAGAAGCATTAAATATTTTCACAAATTGCCTTCTGATATTTAGCAAAATCTTAACTATGCTTTTACGTGTTCAATTGAATGATATACCAAGTATATAGCACTGAAAACAGATGTCTGAAGTATATAAGGACATGACAATTTTCCCCTAGCTCTACAGGTGTTCATGATGATCTCAACTTCATAACCTCAGAACTGTAATAATAGTAATAATTGCTACTATTTCATGAATATTTACTATGTGCCAAACACTGTGCAAAGTGTTTTGTACCCATTATCTCATTTAATCTTTACAATAACCCTGGAAGGTAGGTTTTACTATCTCCTTTTACAGATAAGGAAACCAAAATTAAGTAATTTTCCCAGGAGAGTCACCCAGACATGATTAGTATCTGGTTCTCTCTGACAGTCAGGCATGTGCTCTTAACTACCTTGCTAAATGGTGTGTTGTGCAGGTGTGCATCAGTGACATAAAGAAATGCCAGTTCAATGGTCTGAAACTGTAAATGTAAGATTTAGTGTAAATTTAGTCCCAAGACTCCCTCTGTTTCCCTACCTTTAGCCTTCAACTTACCCTCCTGAGTCGCCCTACACCACAGTGGCAACTGAAAACCTAGAAATATCATGAGGAAGAAGAGAAAGTCTTTGCCTGTCCCTTTGCCTGTCTCACCAAAGTGTCCATATTCCCAAATAAGATACCACTGAATGTTTAGGGCCCTGTCTTTGCTTTTTTTTTCTGGGGATGGAGTTAAGAGAGAAGTTGTATTGTAGCATTCAGGCTTACTATTTTTCTTGGTAGAACAATGGAAAAGAAAGAATTATGAAATGTATGCTTAGATATCCTACAAATCAAAGGATAGTCGTACTTAGATTATTTTTTCTCTACATTCACACCCACCCCATTTTTGAAAGTTGCCATGATTTTGTTTGCAATGAAAGATTCCTTTGCCATGTCACATCAGGATGTATATTGTCATCAGCATGCCCTTCAGCTGCCAGGAGCCAGATTCCTATTCTTAGACCATAGGGAAGACTTGTTATTATGACTCTGCCCTTGGATTGTGTTGGCGAAATATGTTCTTTCTGGAGATAACAGCTTCAATTGAAAAATGAATCTGTACTTGTACAGGTTGAAGAAGAATTTCAGCTACTGCACCCTGCTGCAGCAAGAAGACTAATAAAAACCTTGAACCCATAACTCATGTATGAGGTAAAGGGAGCCTTATTGAAGATCAAATAAAAAGTATAAATAGTGAGTCAGACAGCGCATGAAGTGAAGATTCCAACATTCTTTTTTTGCTTACGTTGCTTTCAATGGCATTTGGGATTAAAGGTCAAATAGAATTCAACACAGTAACCCTTGTAAGGCTTGATTTTCTATATTTGAAGATTCATCTCTTCATCCAGAACTTCACTTCTCAACAAGATGTCTGTCTTCATTGCACTTTTCATGCCTGTTTACCTCAAATCCTAATCAGGAAAATGGGTACTTGTAAAACAATCCCCCAGGCCTTTCTGCACTAGATACTCATTCATACACTAATTCACTCACTTAACATGTGCTGAGTGCCTACTAACCCTGAAGATTTAAAAAGACCAAACAACAAAACAGGTCTTCCCACAATACACTCACTATCTAAGAGGGGAGATAAACAGATATTAAGAAAATGTTTTGTGTGGCAGAGTTGATGATTGAACGCTATATTTTTCAAACTGAAAAAAGTAATTTCTAAAATTGATCTATTCCCCTAGTCCTTCATCCAGTAGGACCAAAAGAAAAGCTTAAATTCAATAAGTAATGGTATCTCAGACTCTTGGGGATTCAATAGTTTCTCAAAGATAATTCGTTATCCTTGAGGATGTTAATGATCAATCTTTCAGCTTGTTTTCCATTCCCCTGGCTTTCTTCTAGGTTAGCATCTGAGAATGTTAGGAAGGGGTTTCAAGTCTCAAAGAGGCTGAGAAGAGAGAGTCTAAGAACCACAAATAAGATCTATGGCCCTGTGTTGATTTCTAGGTCCTGTATGACAAAGCTTCTGGTTGGAATTTATTCCTGGCCTCCCTTTCACAGGTATTATTGATGAAGGTGTGCTTTTGCTTCTCATAGCTGGTTAGGCCGCAGTGGTCCCCCCTGGCTCATTAAGCTCCAGTTTGACTCTAGCATTGCACAACCCTCTCGGTTTTAGCTCACTGTGTTCAGATTCCTAGGATTAGGATCCTTTTGGTTAAGTCCTCTCATCTCTTGTCACAGCAATACCATATAAGCCCAATGGCTCAACTGCTTTCCTTACCTCCCCTCCCCTTGCATGCAAATTTCTGGATCTTTTTCACACACTAAAGGAGTTGATGGCGTATTTAGAGGGCTAGCTCAAGTCTTATAAGCGAACCAAGCCTTTCCATTGTTTTTTGTTTTTGTGTGGTTTGTTTGTTCTTTATTTTTGTTTTTGTTTTGGTACAAGACAGCACCCTGTGAGATCATCTCTTTCAAGAGTTGCAAATAGGAAGAAGGGGGAAAATCTCTTGGAGTTGGTGGGAAATGGAGGGGGGGTACTTTGTGGGGGAGAATGACTGAGGAACTGAACCTCCTCCCATGTCTTTTAAACTTTTCTTCCCACAACCTTTTAGGCTAGAAGAAGTAGAATTTGCTCACTTTCCTGTATGGAAAGGATATATGTCTTCTGAATTCTCTCTACCCATGGGAATTTGATATTCAGGTCAGCCTGTCCTGCTTCTTGATGTTTTAAAAAGAGTAGAAAAAAATTAGAGATTTATTTTTTCTTTCCACAATGCTTGGCTTCTAAGAACACTGTCATAAAAAAATGACTCAAAAATCCCATTTTGGTAGTCAGTAGTTGAATATCCACTACTCTTTTATTTTCCATTTCTATTTGCCATTTCCAGCAGATGGATATTTCCAAATAAATAGAAAGTTAATGGAAATAGGGGGAAAAAGGTTTCTATTTTAATGTTTATTATATATTATATGTATTTATTTTCTTATGACATTTAAAATAGATTATATATTTGTAGTTTTATAACATATTATAAAACTATTACATAATATTTAAAAATTCATTATCCCTATTTTAGATGCATAAGCTACAATGGAAACACCAAGAAGGAACACACAACTGTAGACATGTTAGGGTAAAAGAACGAGAAAGATAATTAAATTGATATAATTGGCTTTCTTTTGGAAAACTGAAGCAAGAGATACAATCAGGTTTCTTGCTATTATTACTTCTCAGGATTTTCACTGATAGAACATAGGTTTTCCAAGGACATGTCTAAAATGTAGAGTCTATTCCAATAAGCCATTCAGACTGAAGGAAAACCAGATGGGGAACTATAATACAATTTATTAATTAAAGAAGAATCTTTAGAGGCTGTAGGACAATGTTGCTTTATCATCCTTAAAATCAGTACAAATTAAATAGTATTACTAACATTGAATACTTTGGAATATATTTGGAAGTGCACACAAATACATGCACACATACACAGGCCTAGAGAAGCATATTTCAGGTAGTGCTTGGTGATCCATTCAGTCATTGATACCCTGTACATTTCATCCTATGCCCAGCTGACACTGTTCTCCCTTTTCCCAAGTGGAAGGAAACTCAACTATATAGTATGCTGAAAGAAGTTTGACTAATAAAGTTTAAGGGTAGAACATTGTTGAATGAATAGAGTCAGGTTACAATTCTTAATTCTCTTTGATGCTAGTGATAAAACTTCGAGTACCCAAAATATACTTGCTGAAACTTACAGACACTGAAGGCAGACACAATGTTGCCTGATATTATATCTTCTGAATTTAGTTGCCTCTGTATCTCAGGCAGGAGTGAACTAACTTGTTAATGAGTGCAGGATTCTGTTAACAGAAGACATAAATCTTAGACAGTCAAAGATTGGCCTCTGTGACTGATTAAACAAAGAAGAGTTGAACTGATTGTGGTTATCACAATCAAGTGCCGATTATTGCTGTAGTTTATGACAAAAAGAATGCCACAGAGAAACAGAAATAAAACAAGTCTTTTATGACAATAAGATAATAAAGTTAGAAATTACCTTTTGAAAAGTATGAAAATAAACTACAATAGAAAATTAAAATTTTAAATTTGTTAAAATATATAACCTAGGCATAATTAAAACTATAACTTCAAAATATTTAGAAAATTATATAGACTTCTGGTAAACAAGGCAGGCTGAGTAGGCAAACTCGATACCAAGGAGAAAGAATACTTGGAGTCAGAAAGGAGGCCCTAAAGAAGTCTCATGAAAAGCAACATCCACTGAGTTTTCCTCTGGTTTTCTGATCTTCCCTTTGCCTTAAATTTCCTGAATTTCACTACTATTTGTGTAAATGTGGGCTTGTTTTATATGCACCTTCTATTTTCCTTCCTTAACTTCACTTCCAGAAATCCTTCTTCCGTTGACTGGACCACTGTAGCAATTTCCTAACTGGTTACTTTATGGACAATACCTGTCTACCCTGCCAAGAAAGTAGATTTCTTAAAATGTAAATATGATTGTATTTGTCTCTTTCAACATTATCCAGTGGTTCTGTATTGCCTACAAGAGCGAGATTAGACATCTTAGCATAGTGATGGCATGCACTTCCTTCCATTAACTAGATTAACCTTACCTCCCACCCTTCTCTTCACATATCAGGACCTATGCCATTTACTTGTCTCTAATGGTCATCACACTTACTTTGCTTAAGATTAGCTTTTGTTCATTCTTCCATGTCATTTTAAAAGTCACCTCTCACAAGAGCACTTCCTAGACTTTAAAGAATATTTCTATTCCTCCTCATGTCTCTTTCTCTATATCTATCTTAGCTCTCACTTTTTTCTTTATAAACACTTAAAATTTGTAATTATATATTTATTTACATCGTACTTTAAAAATCTGCCTCCATCACTATAAAGTAGTCTCCATGCAGGCATAGGCTGAACACATCTCGTCCACTATTCTAAGGAACTTGTTTAACGAATGAGTATATGAATGAACCCTTATTCCAAATGGAGCAAGCTTCAGCAACCTGAATGTATCAAGCTATTTCAACTTCTGCCTTCACATTTTCAGTTTTCTCTGTCTAGAGCATTTGTCATTCTCTGAAAAGTCTGGGGAGTATATCGCCATATTTCATGACTCAGCTCAAGCATTATAGAAAGCCTGGTAGAGTTAACCACTATTATCTTTGGACCCTGCTGAACCATCGTTCACCTTATCATAAAATTGATCACATTCTATTACTTTTATTAGTTCACATATCTATTTCCCTCTACTGGAATGTAAGCTCCCACTGGGATTTGTCCTTATCTCTATTCTCCCAAGGTTTAGCACACTTCCTTTCATTAACTGGATTAACTTTACCTCCTACCCCTCTCTTCACCTAGGCCATTTCCTTGTCTATAATGGTCATCACACCTACTTTGCTTAAGATTAGCTTTTGCTCTTTCTTCAGCTGTCAGTTTCAAAGTCACCTCAGCAATTAATCAGAGCTGGTTGGATGAATTAATGAATGAGTAAGCTTTTCTGAAATGCTTCAAAGCACTTGTGATTGATATCTTCATATTATGCCAAATGATTCTTCTTAAAAATTATCACAAGATTATTTACTTTATAGTAGGAAGAAAAAGTAAGAGCTTTCCGAAGGGAACTTTGAAGGACATTCCATCTCTCTATAATCAATGGGATTTTGAAAAATAACATCTTTGACCAATACCACCGATAACTACTACAGGAAATAATAGTCAAAAATAAGGGTCAAATTCACTGACATCACCAACCTCAGCAAAGCACCTTACTGTATTGCAACTTCATGGCTCTTTGAAAAGGTTTAAGTTGTACATGGTCTGGAATTCACAAATTTTTTGTTTGTGAAATGTAAAAAATAAAATGTATATTTTTAAAAACTGCACTGACTTAATCTCGGGTCACTACCTCTCAACTGGAGTCATTCTTGGCCTTGATGGGACCAAGCTTGGGAAACTGGTTCTATCTCAGTAGGACTGGTCACTTTCCTCTTTTGATCTGGGATCATCATAGTGCTTTCTACCTCCAGGCCCACAGTAGTGATGTTACTTCCTCAGCTTTAAACTTACACAGTTATGCGTGGACCGACTCTGGTGCACAAATGAGCATAAAACAGCCATCACTGCAGCTGCAGAGTTGCTTTTATAATAAATTACTGCCTCCTTACTGGAACCAGGAGAGACCTGCTGTGTTTGTCACTTTTTAGTTATTAGGCAATGTCTGCAAGCAGTCAAGATTTCTACTCCATACTTATGCTCTTCTGGAGCAGAAAGCAAGTGCTATAACAGCTGTGTGTGTATTTGTTTTCTTTGGGGCAGATAGAAGACAAAGAAACCACAAAACAGTCTAAATTACAGCTCTTCCTTCCCTTATGTAAGGATTACAGGAGCAGGTGCAAAGTGTTTGTTTCTTCTGAGCATATAAGGTTTCTAAGCTTTCGTATTAATACTTTATAAGCAGTCTATCATTACTGTTTTATGTACAGTTTGAGTGCTGTCTTAGCTCCGCTATAGAGCTACTTTAAAAGATACACCTGATGGGTATTGTGGCTCTGTAACCTGATTCGTATCAATATCATTATTCTTACTCTGAGGATCTGTGTCTGAGGATCTACAAAGTGAACAGTCACAGCTACATGGTATGGGCAAGATCTATGATGAACTGAAATCCTCATTCTAAATGTCCCAAATTCCAAGGATCCAAGAGGGTCAAACAGAAAATATTTGATGTTTTAGGGATATTTCTCACTCTATTCTACTCTTGATTATTCACTAAGTTGAAGAACAAACTGTCTCAGAAAGATCCACATCTTGAAGCACCTAAAGATTAAGACCGGCCTTTTTCCTGATCTTTAGACAATCCAAGCTTGTATCCACCTTCAGGGCCTTGTGGAATTTCTTAGTCATAGATTATCATTACATTTCTAATTTTCATAGATATTGCCAAATTGTGAAACACTGAATTTCAGAACAAGTTTCTCACATAGGATTCCATGTAAGGATATGGGTGATGTGGTGAACAATATCTTTAACAACATTGGCTAGTAAATACAACAGTGAATTATGTGTTTTGAAAGAGACTGATAATTATTACTCATATATAGGCATAAAGAAAAATGTTCTTGAAGCTCAAGGTGTGGCTATGTTTACTTCTCCTGATAGGGAGCATAAGGAATATTGTTTTGCTGCTGTGTTTTATGCGGTGGGACATCCTGCACTTGGTTTCTGTGCCTGGAGCCAAAGAACAATGATCAGAAGCAGCATTCCAAAGTGATGTCAGATGAGGAGGATCAGTGTATCAGTTTGCTAGGGCTGCCATAATAAAGTACCACAAATTGGGTGGCTTAAACAACAGAAATTTGTCATCTCGCAGTTCTAGAGGCTAGAAGTCTGAACTCAAGGTGTCATCATGATTGATTCCTTTCAAGGGCTGTGAGGAAGGATCTGTTCCAGGGCTTTCTCTTCGGCTTAGAGATGGCCATCTTCTCCCTGTGTCTCTTCACATCATCTTTCTGTATGTTTCTGTCTCTGCATCCAGATCTCCCTTTTTTATAGGGACACCAGTCATATTGAACGCCAGTCATTTTGACTTGATTACCTCTGTTAAGACTCTATCTCCAAATAAGGTCATAGTCTGAGTACTGGGGGATAGGACTCCAACATATCTTTGGTGGGGAGGGGAAGCAGAGAAATAAAATTAACCCATAACAATCAGGATGGTCTGAGGTTGGGTTATCAACAGATGAGCAATCCCAGATCCAAAGGCAAGGGAGACTGGAGATTTAAGAGAACCAATTTGTGAGGGAGTTCAAAGAGTCCAGGATGATAGAAAAAAGTTAGAATAATTACTAAGCTGAAGTGCCAATGATTGCAGCAAATTTTTATGTGATGCCCATAGCAGCTGTAATGTTTGGGACAAGAGAATTTGAAGGGGCAGGAACATTGGACAGTAAGAGGACTACAGTAGTAATGAGGTGTCACAAGGCTAAGTTGTGACACAATTAATAATTAGGAGCTCATAATACTGGTAAATATTAGCATTTTTGACCCTTCTGAGTTTCTTATTTGTTGTAATTTTGTTGTTCTATCTTGTTCCTGTTTAGTTTCATACTGAGTTATTTAGATTGGGTTTAATCCAAAGTGGTTTTTACAGCAATAAAGTCTAGTTTGCCTAAGTCTTCTGTGTTCCATATTTATTAATTTTCTGGAAGATGAATCCTATTAAAAGAGAATTGGAGAAACTTTCTGAAATCATTTGAATGTAGGTATGTACCCTCTGTTTTAAAGAAGAGCATAGGGATCTAATAAAAATGTGAATATGTCTACAAATTCAGGTTGGAAAGAAATGTTTTCTCCATTGTAAATTTTTTTTTTGTGGTACGCAGGCCTCTCACTGCTGTGGCCCCTCCCGTTGCGGAGCACAGGCTCCGGACGTGCAGGCTCAGCGG
Source organism: Neophocaena asiaeorientalis asiaeorientalis (assembly GCF_003031525.2). Classification (NCBI taxonomy): domain Eukaryota; kingdom Metazoa; phylum Chordata; class Mammalia; order Artiodactyla; family Phocoenidae; genus Neophocaena; species Neophocaena asiaeorientalis. The sequence continues at coordinate 3,386,089 of NW_020173022.1, read as the reverse complement.
CCATGGCTCATGGGCCCAGCCGCTCTGCGGCATGTGGGATCCTCCTGGACTGGGGCATGAACCCGTGTCCCCTGCATCGGCAGGCGGACCCTCAACCACTGCGCCACCAGGGAAGCCCCCCCATTGTAAATTTTAAAAAAAGTTGTTAAATTTAATTTTCATTTCATATTGGAGCATAGTTGATTTACAATGTTGTGTTAGTTTCAGGTGTACAGCAGAGTGATTCAATTTTACATATACATATCTATTCTTTTTCAGATTCTTTTCCCATATAGATTATTATAGAGTATTGAGTAGAGTTCCCTGTGCTATACAGTAGATCCTTATTGATTATCTATTTTATATATAGTAGTATGTATATGTTAATTCCAACCTCCTAATTTATCTCTCCCCCCCATCTTTCAGCCTTGGTAACCATAAGTTTGTTTTTTAAGTCTGTGAGTCTGTTTCTTTTTTGTAAATAAGTTCATTTGTATCATTTTTTAGATTCCACATGTAAGTGATATCATATGATATTTGTCTTTGTCTGATTTACATCACTTAGTATGATAATCTCTAGGTCCATCCATTTTGCCGCAACTGGCATTATTTTATTCTTTTTAATGGCTGAGTAATATTCCATTGTATATAGGTACCACATCTTTTTTATCCATTCCTTTGTCAATGAACATTTAAGTTGCTTCCATGTCTTGGCTATTGTAAATAGCACTGCAATGAACATGGGGTGCATGTATCTTTTTGAGTTATGGCTTTCTCCACATATGTGCCCAGGAGTGGGATTGCTGGATTATACGGTAGCTCTATTTTTAGTGTTTTTAAGGACACTCCATACTGTTCTCCATAGTAGCTATGCCAATTTACATTCCTACCAGCAATGTAGGAGGGTTCTCTTTTCTCCACACCCTCTACAGCATTTATTGTTTGTAGACTTTTTGATGATAGCCCTTCTGACTGGTGTGAGGTGATACCTCATTGTAGTTTTGATTTGCATTTCTCTAATAATTAGTGATGTTGAGCATATTTTCATGTGCCTCTTGGCCTTCTGTATGTCTTCTATGGAGAAATGTCTATTTAGATCTGCCCATTGTTTGATTGGGTTGTTTGTTTTTTGATATTGAGCTGCATGAGCTGTTTGTATATTTTGGAGATTAATCCCTTGTTGGTCACATTGTTCACAAATATTTTCCCCCATTCTGTGGGTTGTCTTTTTGTTGTTTATAGTTTCCTTTGCTGTGCAAAAGCTTTTAAGTTTAATTAGGTCCCATTTGTTTATTTTTGTTTTCATTACTCTAGGAGGTGGATCCAAAAAAGTATTGCTGAAATTTATGTCAAAGAGTGTTCTATGTTTTTCTCTAAGAATTTTATAGTATCTGGTCTTACACTGAGGTCTTTAATCCATTTTGAGTTTATTTTTGTGTATGGTGTTAGAGAATGTTCTAATTTCATTCTTTTACATATGGCTGTCCATTTTTCCCAGCACCACTTATTGAAGAGACTCTCTTTTCTCCACTGTATATTCTTGCCTCCTTTGTCATAGATTAATTGGCCATATGTGTATGGGTTTATTTCTGGGCTTTCTATCCTGTTTCATTGATCTATAAATCTGTCTTTGTGCCAGTACCATACTGCTTTGATTACTATAGCTTTAAAGTATAATCTGAAGTCAGGGAGCTTTACTCCCCCAGCTCCTTTTTTTTTTTTTTTCCTCAAGATTGCTTTGGCTAGTCAGAGTCTTTTGTATTTCCATACAAATTTTAAGATTTTTTTTTTGTTCTACATCTGCAAAAAATGCCATTGGTAATTTGATAAGGATTGCATTGAATCCGTAGATTACCTTGGGTGGTATAGTCACTTTGACAATATTGATTCTTCCAGTCCATGAACATGGTATATCCTTCCTTCTGTTTGTGTCATCTTCTATTTCTTTCATCAGCACCTTATAGTTTTTGGAGTACAGGTCTTTTGCCTCCCAGGTTTATTTCTAGGTATTTTATTCTTTCTGATGCAATGGTAAATGGGATTGTTTCCTTAATTTCTCTCTCTGATCTTTCATGGTTAGTGTATAGAAATGCAACATATTTCTGTGTATTAATTTTGTATCCTGCAACTTTACTGAATCCACTGATGAAGTCTAGTTGTTTTCTGGTACCATCTTTAGGATTTTCTATGTATAGTATTATTTCATCTGCAAACAGTGACAGTTTTACTTCTTCTTTTCCAATTTGGATTCCTTTTATTTCTTTTTCTCCTCTGATTGTCATGGCTAGGACTTCCAAAACTATGTTAAATAATAATGGCAAGAGTGCACATCCTTGTCTTTTTCCTGATCTTAGAGGATATGCTTTCAGCTTTTCACCATTGACTATAACGTTAGCTGTGGGTTTGTCATATATGACTCTTATTATGTTGGGGGTATGTTCCCTCTCTATCCACTTTCTGAAGAGTTTTTAATCATAAATGGGTTTTCCCAATCATAAATTAATATAATTAATATTTTAAGCCTTCAACCCACAAGGCAGAAAACATAAGCATTAGGTTTTCCTGGACTTCTCCATCCTGGGTTATGTCACAGTTTGTAGATTTGACATAGGGTGAAGATATTGGGTAGGGGGCATGTGGTCTTCAGTCTTTCTGCCACATTGATAGCCATTTAAATGTCTGCTGGCTGCATGACCCTTTCAATACCAGTAGATTCCTCCATACATATTTGGAGCATGGAACCCTTTCTTGGTGAGATTACCTGTGCACCACTCAGCCATTTCTTCTTGGAAGTATCAGCATATTCCTTGTAGTTCTACTGAGAAGCAGTAGACATTAAAAAAAAAATTGATATCTCTAAGGAAACTCAAAGACAACAGGGAAGACAACTGTTAGTCCACCATAGGAAATTTTAGCCTCTGACATCTACAGCTACAGCAAACAGTAAACACAGCCTAACTCCTAGTATGATAAACATAAAACCTCACAAAAAGGCCTACTTTCCTCAGTTTCTTTTACCCAGTACACCATTTCTAGCTTTCAATAAAAAGTTATAAGGCATACTAAAAGACAAAAAGTACAGTTTGAAGAGACAGAGCAAGCATCAGAACCAGAGTCATGTATGACATGAATGTTGGAATTATTAGGCTGAAACTTTAAAACAACTATGATTAATGTGCTAAGAAAAATGCCCTAAAGAAGAAGGTGGGTGATTGCAAGAACAGATGGGTGATGTAATCAGGGAGGTGGAAATTCTAGGAAAGAATCAAAAGGGCATACCAGGAATCAAAAACACTGTAGCAGGAATGAAAGGTGCCTCTGATGGGCTCCTCAATAGACTGGACACAACTGAAGAAAGAATCAGAGAGCTTGAAGAAACATTAATAGAAACTTCTAAACTGAAATGCAAAGAGAAAAAGGAATGAAAAGAATGGAATGATACCAAACAGAATACTCAAGAACTTTGGGACAGTTACAAAAGGTATAATATGCATACAATGAGACTATCAGAAAGAAAATAAAGAGAAAGGAACAGATGAAATATTTGGAGCAATAATGACTGGGAATTTTCTAAAATTAGTGATAGACACCAAACTCAGATCCAGAAAGCTCATAAAATACCAAGTAGGATAAAATAAGAAATCTACACATAGGTACACAATATTGAAATGGCAGACAATCAAAGACAAAAATCTTGAAAGAAACCAGAGTTTAAACACCTTACCTACAGAACAGCAAGGATAGAAACTGCATCAGACCTATTTTCAGAAGTCATGTAAGCAAGAGTAGAGTGAAATACTTAATGTGTTGAAAGAAAAATCCACCAAAATAGAATTCTTTATTCAGTGAAATTATCCTTCAAAAGTGAAAGACAAATAAAGATTTTCTCAGACAAACAAAAATTGAGGGAATTTGTTGTCAGGACACCTGCACTGCAAGAAATATTAAAGAAATTCTTCAGAAAGAAGGAAAATGATGCAAGTCAGAAACTTGTATCTACATAAAGAAAGGAAGAGTGTTAGAGAAGGAATATATGAAGGTAAAATAGATCACAAGCTATGAGATTCTTCAAAGGATGAGCTTACATACTTAAATCACTAAATATGCAGAATTGGAGTTTTTTTCAGCAGAGAGTCATGAATAATAATGGTGGGGTTTTCCTTTATTCAAAATGTTATTCCCCTATCCATAATAGAGGCCATTCCAGGCAATTCATATATCTGTTCAATAAATAATTGTTGGATATGTACTAAATGCCAGACCCTGGTACTAGGAAAAAGGAAAAAAAGATTAAATGAACTATTTCTGCCCCAAAGAAGTATACAGTTTACTGAAGATTCAGAAATACTACTTAAAATTTAATAATACAGTAAGATAATAGCTGTAAGTGGCATATACACAAAGCTAAGTGGTACTTCCAGGGAAGCACCTAACTTAATCAAGATATGTCTGGCAAGGTTCATCAGAGGACACAGCATTAAAGCTGAGACTTAAATGGTAAGAGAAGTTTGAAAAGGATGACACCAGTGTGTGTAATGTTATAAAGAAGCATGTTATGTATAGAGAATGCAAAGTGATTTGGTATTACTAGAATTTAGAGTGAGAAGAGGGGGAAGTGAATAGAGAGCAGTGGGCAGGGTCAAATATTAAATGTCTTACATGCCTGGCAAAAATGTTGTTTTGTGCTGTGACATATTTTTGTTTTCCTATAAGCAATGCAAGTTCATTGAAGAATACTAAGTTCTAATAAAATAATACTTAGTAACATATATTGACTGTCACCATATCCCAGGCTCTGCTCTAAATGTTATTATTATTCATTATATTAATTCATTTAAGCCCCACGACAATCCTCTGTAAGGTACAACATGGTTAAGTTACTTGCCCAAGGTCGTGCAGCTCAGTGGCAGAGCTGGGCAGAAGTATAACATGATAGCACTTGTGTTTAGAATTATCCCTCTGATAGACATGTAGAAGATGAAGAGGATGGAGATAAACTAGGTCAATGGTCATGGAGATGGGGAGGAAGGGCAAATATTCAGAAAGTAGAACTGACAAAATTGGGTATGCTAGAGCAAGGAGAAGAGAAAGATTTAGGATGACTCTGAGGTTCTTGGACTAGAAAAATAAAAGGAGATGACGACTCCATTCTGAAAATAGGGAATATTGGGAGGAAAGCAGTTTTGAAATTACTTCATTCATTCTTCTATTCATTTATTCATCTCTTCAGTTGTATATTATGGTATGAGAATGGTATAGAACATTAATTAGAAAGACTTGTGCTAGAATTAGCTTTCCAAAGTTCAGAGGTTGTGCAAAGAACACCTGGATTCATTCATTCATTCTAAAAGTATTGAGAATACTATGGTGAAAAGATGAAATCCTTGATCTCATGGAGCTTACATAGTGGTAGGAGGGTAGAGGGCATGAAACAGATAATAAAGAAGCAGTGGTATTGCTTTGATTCTGGACATGGACAAGATGATTTAGGACAGTGATATATGCCTGAAGAAAACAAATCAGGTTGATAAAGATTTAGCATTTGTTAGGAAATTTAATGCTAGACCAAAGGATCTACCATCATGAGAACATGGTACATGAGTTATACAAATCCAGAAAATCTGCATCAGGAAGAAAAGAGCTGAGATGACCAAGGCTGAGTGCTTGGCAAGAGTTTAAGGGAGCACAGAATATCAAAACCTCTAAGTTTAAATGTCATACAAAAGATCAGATTTGGGGCCAATGAAAGGAAACGGAGTCAAGTGTCAGAAGCAAATTGTATCTGGAATTGAACAAGAATGGGGTTGATAGGCAAGCAAAGTGAAGTTACTGTAAAATTTCTTTTGGGTCATTAACTGTGTATGGTGAATGGAGCTGTCAAAGAATAGAGATGGGGCATGACATTAAATACAGAAATACATAAATAGTTGTAGAAAGAAGCATAATATAAATTATTTGCAAGGCATATAATTGTCAAAGAATTAGTATCTATAACATTTTAAGAACTCTTACAAATTAATTTAAAAAGTCAAAGAACCCACTGGGAAAATGAGCAAAGGCTATGAATAGGAATACCACAGAAAATGAGATCAATCTCACTATAACCAAAGAAATGTAAAATAAAACAACAGGGCTTTACAAAAAAAAAAAAAAAAAAAAAAAAAAAAAGTACAATAAAAATGAAAATCAATGAAATGAACTGTTTTTAAATAGTATTCTCCCCAACTTACACACACAAGTAGACCAATTTTAGTGATTATAATGATTAAACTACATACACACACACACACACACACACACACACACATATATACATCAACTTGAATAAATGTTGAAAACAATGTGGAAGGTGAAAACAAGTAGAAAAGAATGTGAACATTATACCATTTGGGTAAAAATTTTAAATGTGGAAAATTATGCTGCATAGTGGGTTTTGATAAAACCACATATAATGCAGTATGAAAACAACAAACACAAACACACACCAGTTTCCAATTACTGGTGCAGACAGAGGAGAGGAAACTAAATGCAGTGGTGAGGGTGGAGAGTGGTATTCCGTTGTGAGCTTCAAATGTACCTGCCATGTCTCCTTGTAAAAAAATTAGATCTGGCGCAAATATGACAAGAGAGTAAGGTTTGACAAATGTAGCTGGTGATGATATACCATTTCATCTGTGCTGTTTGAAATATTTAATAATCACTTTAAAACATTTGAAACATAAAAAATATGGTATATTAACATTTAATTTCTCTGTGGAATAATTGGGGAAAGCCACTTGTTCAGATATGGCTGTGGGATGTGTGTCTGTCCTTGTCCAGTTTGAGTCATAGTCTCATTTAATAGACTTCGTCTGTATCCAATGAAGTTTTAGTCCTTTACCTTATGATTTAAATGTTTACTTCTACACATCAGAATTTCAATATTAATTACAGAAAATTCTCAATTTCTCCATTTATCTCAAAGTGCACATAGTAAGTGCAGTGTTTTAAAAACAACTACAGAAGGATATTTGCTTACCTGGTAATAGGCAGTTTCTGAAAAATACTGATTACAACACTCTGTCATTTCTCTCATTTGAGTTTTCAGTCTCACTCTCTTCTATGTTGTAATGGGAGATGGAGGTTTTTTTTTTAACTCTGGTGGAAAAAGAACAGTTATCGGTTTGGATAAGTTCTGAAAGAAGGCTCATTCAGAGTTCAGAAATCATGAACTTCATGACATCTTATTTCTAAAATTATTTAAACACCTAGTTCCTACTGCAAAGCAGCATCCTAGGATAGAAGTGTTGGTTTGTCCCATCGCCACGTGGGCTATACAAGACCATCCAAGAACACAAGGACGTAGCCTCCTGGAGCATCTCGTGAAAGAGATACCATCCTTAAAAGAATTAATATGCTTTTGCAAATGATGGGTTGTTAGCTAAGAGCATATTTTGTAGCAATTTAAATGCCAAATCAAATGCTCCAGTATTAAAAGGCAGCTCATTCTTTCCCTGTCTTACTCCCAGCACTCCTAGCAGTAACAGTAATTTTGGAAATTGCTTCCAACATGATTTTGCTCAATTTATTACTAGTAAAGCTTGATTTCTTCTTCTTAGAGACATCACATCCACATCAAGCACGCATGTCTCTGAATAAGCTCAGGGCTTTGGCTAGGGCAACCTGAGCCTTGTTTTCTGCCAGGCACACTGGAATGCACAACTCACAATGGTTTCCAGATATATCAGTTCCCTTCCTGTCTAGGACACTGCATTGCCACATGACCTTTGCCAAGTCACTTCTTTCTGCTCTCCCGTAACATAAGGTTGTAATTATGATGATCTCCCTCATAGAAATGTGATGAGAAGCTATTCATAACAAAGACTGTAAAAATTGCAAACATGATGAGAGAGGCAGATATTAAACGTATGAAAAAGTTCTAAATTGAATACCAATTTCCTCCCTGGCTCAATGTGTTCTTAAAATTTATTTGTAAGGACAACAGTAGCAAGAGTGCCTCATTAGGCCCTTCTATTAATGTTATCCACTAAGTCTATTTTTTTCTGATCCCAAATATGGCCTTGATTTTTAGATAAATGATCTTTGTGTGTGTGAGGTATCTTTTCATTGTTCTCTCATCAGCCACATGGACTTTCTTTTTTCTTTCCCCTCAAAACTGAGATCATTTCTCTAGTTTTAAATTGGCAATGTGATCTTTTTCAGTGCCAGACACATGACGTGTTCTAGTAGCCGTCTGGACTTGGGGTTGGGATCATATTCCTTTCCATCCCCAATATATGTTCCAAACACTTGTGAGTGTGCTGAAGGGCAGAGGCTTAAAGAGGTGAGATGAGGCCAGGCTGGCATCTACTCTGTAGGATTCAGGGACAGAGTCATACTTCAAAGCGGTGTGAGGGAGTGATTGACAATGTACCAGGGCTGCTCATGGTAGGTGGAAGGACAATGGGAAAAAAAATAAGCTGCCTTAGTACATTTTTTCAAGTTTCTGTTAATCTTCCATCTGTAGACTCTTTAAGCTGCCTTCATATTTGGATGTGGACATTGAAGTATTGCTGACCAATGCCAGAGTCACAGGAATATCTTGCTGTGCTTTTGATCTTCCCATATGACTAGATTTCCTGAATCATCATGTTACTGCATGTGTGCACATATGTGCACACGTGAATCTTCTGGCACATCTCCCAGAAGAGTTAGTCCTGGGACAAAGGGTCCATTGGTGCTTTCAGAATGTAATATTGATCACTTTGGCTTTCCTTGGCTCAGAGCCAGATACTTTGTCTTTCACTGCACAAGATGGCTGCCAACTCCACAGGCTTGTCTCAATGTGACAGGGCTAGGCAGTGTTTTCTAAAAAGCAGAATAATTTTTTAGAAGCTTTGAAAAAAGTTGTTTAAAAACGGAACTTTGTGTGTTGCCAACTATAGGCGGTGCTTGGAGTTTGGCTCTTGTCTTTCAACCCTTATGTTCTGAGGTACATTCTATATTTAGTTACATTATACTTTCTAATATTCAGTCAAGCAGGAAAGTCAATGAGACAGAATAAATCACTAAGTTTTTTTTTTCTCTATGGTTTTGCGCAATTTGCTAACTAGGACTGGTCTTAGTCAAATCCATAATTTGTGGTTCAAACTTAATGATAATCAAAGGTCAAATTCACAAAGATAAGGTAAAGAAATCTCTTCCTAACTTTTTCAAAGTGTACCTTTCATGTATAGGATTATGAAAATTATAAAAGCAAATAGTTCAGAAAAGACCTTGATGCCAGTTCTTGACCTGTAAATGATACAAATCATCAGTGGTCACTAGAATAGAATAAAAACTTATGAATATCTTCAGGCAGACTTCCTTCACATTAAGAACATGGCTACAAATTTCAGGCCCATTGCAAGCTTCTAGATTATGCAAGAAAGATACACCAGAATCTTATTTTCTCTTTTTTTCCCAAGTACTATGTCTAGCATTTGAACTAAGCAGGAGACAAAATAGGGAGCATTCTCTCATTTCCAGATTTCCATTCTTTTTTTCAGCCCTGCTGCCTTCCACACACCAAAAATGTGTTGACTGCCTTTTCTCTCCTCTCATAAGAAGGCATATCCGATTAGTCACAAAATACCTGGATGTGAATTTATTTCATGTATAAACCTTTCCTGTATTCCAGAGAAGTAGTTCTTTTTAAAAAAAAAAAAAAAAAGGGCATAAGGAAGAAACACTCATAGTAGACTTTTAGCTATCGTGGCTTCTCTGAGAGGGAATGGCTGAGAAGGCTTTCAGTCTTGCCATGATTTTGTTCCAAGAGTAAGACCCTGTCCCTTGCTTCTGTGGTGTGTTATGCTTTGTTAGGTGAATCAGCTGTTTTCATTAGCCTCTATTATATTTGACTCCTGAGAGATGCCACAGAGCAGATCTTTAATCCAGGCCAAAAATGGAATTTAATCTGAATTCCAAACATTACAGTTGTAATGGAAAGAGCACATGAAGCGTTGGAATCAGGTGGACATGAGTAAGTTTCCTCATTCTGTCACTTACCAGCTGTTGGGGAAGGTATTTAACCTCTTTGAAATTTGTTGCTGATATACAGAATAAGAAAAATAATAATACTTAGTTAATGGGGTTATTATGAAGTTAAATGAGATAATGGATGTGGAAGGCCTAGCACAGCATTTTACACAGCTGATTCTTTAATAAATTTCCTTCACTGAAACCCCCCTTTTTTTTTTTCTTGCAGTACGCGGGCCTCTCACTGTTGTGGCCTCTCCCGTTGCGGAGCACAGGCTCCGGACGCGCAGGCTCAGTGGCCATGGCTCACGGGCCCAGCCGCTCCGCAGCATGTGGGATCTTCCCGGACCGGGGCACGAACCCGCGTCCCCAGCATCAGCAGGCGGACTCCCAACCACTGCACCACCAGGGAAGCCCTGAGCATCCTTTAATGTCAGTAGTCTCTATCAAACTCCGTGGAGCTTATTTCTTAATGACAACTTAAGTAATCCATAAACTCAGCTGTGATATTTTTTAAAAATTATTTTCCATGGTTTTGATATCACCAGTGTCAAATTTAAACTTGTGGTGACAGCGCAGCTGTGAACTCTTTGGGTGTCATATCTTTGGAAGTAGGGCAATGTGACAGTCCTGGAGAAAATTGCCATATTTGGCATTTTTGGGGTACACTTAGATTCTCAAATTCCCAGACAGAAAGGGCTGATTGAATCTCTTTCATTTACTCTGAATAGCCCACCTCAAATCCTTTCTTTGAACGTAGACAGATTAGAAATAAATGTGTAATATTATTATACACAGTATATTTCTATCATGTATAAGTGGACCCAATACTCTTTGAGGTTAATAGTAGTATGTTTTCAAACTGTCAGAGAGAAACAAAGAAATTTTACATTAGAGAGTAAAATGAGATGAGTTCAATGATAAATCCAGGATGGTCTGTTGACTCAGTAGAATGAAGCTTTTTTTTTTTCCAGAATAATAACAACAGCCTTAGAAGTCTAGACATTAATATTTTGACCCAGGAAATCACCCTCCATGCTCTTGAGGGAATGCGGTGTTTTGCTACAATTGTTCCGCAGTGTGCCTGTTACTGTCTATTCATCCCACACTTCTTGATGTCATCCAGGAACACCAAAAGCAGGTTGTAATTGGGCATAGGTCTCAGGTTAATAGAAGAAGCACTATTGTGAGTGGACCATCAGAGCCCAATCAAAGATTAAGTAGATTTGCAATTCAAAACTTGGATTTGGGGCCTTTCTCCCTCCAAGTTTAAAATCATGTTTGAGTTCCCATCTCAGACAACCATTTCTTCAGCATTCTATTATTCAGACTCCATGCTTGTATAATATAGAACAATGATTTTCTTGTTTTCCTTTCCTTACAAAGGTCTCATAGAGAAGCATGGCAAATAGAAAAATAATGAAAATCCGTGTTCTAAATTCATCCTCAGACTGCCTTACTAGACAAAGCTTTGCATTAAGGTGATTGTATGAAATCTTCACATCCACATGGTTGGGACAAAAGTTTCTTCCTTATTCATTAAGCATTGCCCAGTTAACTCTTTGACACGGAAAAGTTGGACAGTTGAAAATATTCTGGTCTTGTATAAAACTTGTCATTGCACATCCAACTTACCTGAAAAGGAATTTCAGGGGATTTGTTTTTCATGACCCCATGCCTCATTCCTCTTACGTTTTCAGTTGTCACATTAGCAGCTTCCGTAACTGCAGTACTGTTTATTTTTACAAAAGCCAGAGCAATGATCCATTAGTCTCTGACGATGGCATCGAGAGTTGTCTTTCTTCATTCCATAAACATGTATGAAATGTCCTGTGCATACCTTATGCTGTACTTGGAACCTTGGGGAATGCAAAACTAAGTAGAGAATGTGGATCTGCCTCAAGGAGCTTGCCTCAAGAGAAGGCATGACAGTTTCCCTCCATGATGCAGAACTTCAAAGTCAGAGATACCCATGTGTTGTCCAGAGTACCATCTACTCCAGAGATCCTAACCTCGGAGGCTATAGGCTAAATTCAACTTACAGACATACTTGTTTTGGCTCACAAAGTATTTACAAAATAACTTTTAACAAGTCATTGATATTTTGAAATGGGAAGATATTACATAAAATTCTGAATTTATGACTGCTTTTGAAAAAAATGGGGAGATTTGGCAACACAGGGTTTTCTTTCCTAGTTGGCAATAATTGAGTGGAGTGCCCAGTTTTTCGCAGTCCTCATCACTCTGTCACTGTGTTCTCTCAATTTCCATAATTTCTATAGAAAATAGTGGGAGGTTTCTAGGAAGGTGGTAACCTGAATGTATCTTTTTTTTTTTTTTCTGGCCATGCCATGCAGCATGAGGGATCTTGTGGCATGCAGGATCTTAGTTCCCAGACCAGAGATTGAACTTGTGTCCCCCTGCAGTGGAAGCATGGACTCTTTTTATTTATTTATTTATGGCTGTGTTGGATCTTCGCTTCTGTGCGAGGGCTTTCTCTAGTTGTGGCAAGCGGGGGCCACTCTTTGTCGCGGTGCACGGGACTCTCATTATCGCGGCCTCCCTTGTTGCGGAGCACAGGCTCCAGATGCGCAAGCTCAGTAGTTGTGGCTCGCAGGCCCAGTTGCTCCGCGGCATGTGGGATCCTCCCAGACCAGGGCTCGAACCCGTGTCCCCTGCATTGGCAGGCAGATTCTCAACCACTGCGCCACCAGGGAAGCCCAGAAGCATGGAGTCTTAACCACTGGACCACCAGGGAAGTCCCCCTGAATGTATCTTTTTTCCCTGTTATTTCAACTTTGTCTGGTCTGCTTTCTGAGCCTCCAGACCACTGAAGCTGGTTGGTATATACTCATGTTCCAGTGAAACTCAAACTCTATGGGACACCCAGAGGAGAAATGTTGTATAGGGCTTTTTCTATATGGTCTTGGAAAGCCTGGAGATCTCCAGGATGAAGACTGAGAAACCTGGAAAGCACCTGTTTCTAAGACAGTATGGATCCTTGGAAGAAGTTTGGCATTAGTATCAGTGAATGTGCCTGGTCTTCTGGCCTTGAAGAGCTAAGGAGAAGCAAAGAAAATGTTGAACTCTCATTATACCTGGGATTAGAAGAGAGAGAGGATAGCTGGAAGCAGGAAGATTTTCATACAGTCCTTCAATAAGAGTCAGCCTCTTGTTTGTAAAGTCTGCTTCACCTTCCACAATGCAAGAACCTATAGACAACTTGAGATAATCCAATAACTAGACAATGAGCTCATATGAGCTCATAATGAAAAGTGATCAGTTGAGGACAGCCCAACAATCTACAAAAAGAAGATAGATCATAATGCACAAAACACCCACACAGCTGCTGAAGGAGACAGACAACAATTCATAAAGATTCAAATGCAGTTCCGAAATACTTCCTGTATGTGAAACCATAATTTCTGAGCTAATCAATTCAGTAAATGTGTTGATGGAATTGTTGGCTACCACGTAGACTCAAATTAGTGGCCTGAGATGTCAAATAAAAGTAGTATCTTAAAGCACAACATAATATTTCATAAATATGGAAAACACACACACAGAAACTTGGATGATAGAGCAGGAGTCCCATATATGAAAGAAGTTCTAGAAGAAGAAATCGCAATGAAACAAATATTAGATTTCCCTCAAGTTCAAATAAAGGTCTAATCTTCAATTAAAAGGACTGATGAGAAAAGACATAAACCCGATAGGATTTTTAAAAAGAAAAAAAATAGTACTGTGATTAAAATTTCTCACAAAACTGCAGGAATTTAAAAAGAGACATCACAGGTTCATAAAAGATGAAAAACTTATAAAAGAATATTACATAAAACTTTTAACAACAAATTTGAAGTCAGGAAAGGAAGAATTTCCTAACAAAATTATCAAAGAAGACCCAGGAAAACTGCAATGGATCAATTACCACAGAAGAGACTGTCGAAAGATTAAAGACTTACCATAAAAAACAGTACCAGGAACAGATGGATTCATTGCATCGGCAGGCGGACTCTCAACCACTGCGCCACCAGGGAAGCCCCATAACTAACTTTTAACTAACCATTTTTAGAAAGTTTTCCACATTCCTTGATGGAAAGATCTGATATAATAGAAGTGTCAATTTTCCAAAAATTATTGTTTAAATGTAAAATAATCTCGGTTTTAATCCTTGCAGAGGCTTGGGGAAAATGGATAAAAAGACTTAAAAGTTTATAAGGAAGCAAACATTTTTGAGAATAGCCAAGCAAATTTTGATAAAGGTGAATAGTGAATAGGGACTTGCCTTACTATCAGAATATATTAGTAAACAGTTGAAATTACATTAGTATTGTTATAGGCATAGGAAGAAACAAATATATCAATAGAACAAAATAAAGAGTCCCAGAAAATACATGATTTGATATATGAAAAGAAGAAAAATACTGAATTATTTAATAAATAGTGCTGGCACAGAAAGCTACCCAACTAAAAAAAATAAAACTGAAATCTATTTTATGAAAAAATTAATTCCATATGGATTAAAACCTTAAATAAGTAAAAAAAAATAAAATATGGCAAGAAAATCTAGTACACAACAAGTACAATCAAGGAGCAGAAGAGACTCAGCAGTATAAAAGACTTTTTGGTAATACGAAAATTTAACTTTTATTTTTAATTTAAAATTAAAATTTTAATTTAAACTTTAAATATTTGAATGACAAAATATCATATATAATATGGTTTAATATTAAATATTTTATATTATGCAGAAATATACCCAAAATGTTTATAAAATTTTATAAACATTTATAAAATTGATTTGGGAAAAATATTTGCAATTCAGAAGATCACCAGATGTTTACTACGACAATGAAAAGTTCTTACTACTTGACAAAAATGTCATGTGAATCTCAATTGCAAAGAATATGAAGAGGCAACCAAATGGCCAATTAATATATGAAGATATTCTTACTTTAATTTGCATTTCCCTAATTCTCTTTACTCCCCATTAAATTGACAAAACTAAAGTGTATTGAAACATCTATTGTCACATTCATGGAGACATGGGTTCTCTTATATATTGTACATGAAAATGTGAATATTTTCAGCCTTTATGACCACCAATCCGGCAAAGTACTAAAATTAACAAAACATGTACACTTCAACCCATTAAATCCCACTCTTTAATATCTATCCCATAGAGGGGAAAAGCCATTAATTTCCAGAAATAAATTTCATTTGATTAAATATACTAAAACACAGTTGATACTGACAAAAAATGAGCTAATAAAGTAAATATACCTCAGTATAGAAATAGTAAATTATGGTACAACCACACCAGGGAATATTACGGAGTCATTAAAATGAATGAACTACAGGTCTAGAAGTTAATTTGGAAAGATTTCCAGTAGATATTTCTAAACAAAAAGAAAGATAAAATAGCACAAATATGATTCTATTTTTAGAAAACAATGATAAGGTTTTATATCTATGTACACATATACAATGATAAGCTTATATGTATATAACTATAGCTATCATATATTATATACACATAATCCTATCATTGCACATCCTTCTATATATAATACATTTATATTTGGAAGGATGTGACCATAAAGAAAATGTGAATGGTACAATACAAAGTTATTAGCATGCTGTGGAAGAGTTATTTAATCATTATGTCCCCCTTGTTTCTCCCAATTACTTTCTTATGTTTCCTAACATTTCCTAACTATCTTTGGAGTTAGGTTGGGGCCACGTGACAATCTTGACCAATGGACTGAGGAAAAATGAGGCAGTTCAGAAATGATGTATTTCCTGCATTTCTCTCTTCCCTTGCCTTGGAAATCTTGGAGGCTACATGTTCCAGATGGCATAGCTACAAGTCTGAGGAAGACTGCCAATCTACATTAAACTTTGCATGAGGAAAATTAACTTATTTTGTTAAGCCTTAGAGATTTTGGCATTTTTCTCTTATGGTAGCTACATTATCTTAATCCAGTGATTAATATTTTGAGATGAGATGTTGCTGAAATTAAAAATCTAAAATATATGCTTCATATTAGTGTGAAGCCAGCAGTGAGAAAATTGACATCAGAGGAAAGAAAGATAGAAATTGATGTTATCCAGTGTCCCACCCCCACCCCCAAGAAAAAGAAAAAGAAAAGGTAAAATGATCACTCGTGGTAACTTGGGCATTAGGCCAGACCTCATGCATAGCAGAAGAGATTAGAAAAGACAACAATTAGTAGTGAATATTGGCTACTGCTAATTGCTTTTGTCAGAATCTTATAAGAAAGTGATGAACTCAGAAAAAAAATTGGCCAATTTTCAAGCAGAAGTTAGAAGGATTACAGAGATGAGAAATTTGGGATCATACAAGGTTGGAAAAACTGATTGCTTATCAACCTCAAAAAGTGTAAGATAGTAACAAAAAAAAATTAAGGTCCTTGTTGGCATAAGTGATCACATTCAGATTTCTCACTTTTAAGCCTGAAAGCCTTTAGGTAGCTATTATTAAGTTGAGAAAGACAAGCGTAGAGATAAGAAAGCAAAGACATAAAGCAGATCTGAAAACTATGCCTCAATAAGATTTACAGTGTGGTTACTGGCACATGAAACTGAGCAAGTGGATGAAAAGCCTACTACATTTTTTAAGTGTTAAGCCAACCAAGATTTTAAGGAACTACATTGCCAAAGAAACCAGTAGCTTAGACCAACTGTGAGATTTTGATCAAGATATGGAGACTTCTACTTACCATCCAAAAAAAATTACCCTCCCACATAAGACAACTAAGAAACCAAGAAAATATATAAAAAATTGATTTTCAAGACATTAGGCATAAGGCAATGAAGAAAACTGATCTTTGAGAAATGGGAGACAGAGTAGGTGAGCCCTACAATTGTTCCAACTTAAAGCCCAGAAAAAGTTTCCAATCAGGGCACAGATGAAGGAGTACAGGTGGAGCATGGCAGTCTCCCTGAGTTGAGAAGACAGAGATGGGAGCCTGGGTAGTGAAAACGTGGCTAGATTTTGCAGGCAGAGTACTAGAGAGGAGAGAGCTGCACAAAGAGAAAATTCTGGACATCTGCAGAGGGTTCTTCTCAAGTATTCAGCTAACTAATGATCAACACATGCATGTAATGAAATACCCAAGACTGAGCAAAAAGGCACCTGAAAGGATTAGAGGGAAAATCCCGTGAGCAAGAGTGAAAACAACTCATAATGTACAGAGCTTTGATTAGAGTACTCAGAAGGATTTTGTCTCAAGATAAGGAAAAATTAGTCCCTGACTCAACACCACTATGTCTAACAAAGCTTTAAGCAAGATCCAAAGGATTAAACTGCTCCCAAATAATTTAACAATGTCTCAGAATAAAGCTCAAATATATTTATAGGAAAACAAACAAATGAAAAACTCCCTAGCCATCAACAAAGTGAAATTCACAATGTCTGGTATGCAATCAAATATTATCAAGCATGCAACCAATAATGGCTGATAATATGGAAAAAAGATCAATTAATCAAAATCAAATCATAAATGATACAGATGACAGAATTAATAGGCAAGGATATTGAAACAATTATAGGAAAAGAATCTGAAAATATATATGTATATAAATGAGTCTCTTTGCTCTACAGCAGAAACTAACACAACATTGTAAATCAACTATGCTCCAATAAAATTTAATTTAAAAAACACTGTAAATCAACTATACTTCAATAAAAAATAAATTAATTTAAAAAGCAATTATAAGTACATTCTATATGTTCAAGAAGCTAGAGAAAAGCTTGAATATGTAAATCAGAAACATGGAAGATATAAAAGAGAACCAAACTGAACTTCTTAAAATGAAAATTACAATGTCAAAGATGAAAAATACACTGGACAGGATTAATGGTAGATTAGATATTGCAGAGGAAAGGATTAGCGAATTAGAAGACATAGCAATAGAAACAATTCAAACTGAATCACAGAGAGGAAAAAAAGTTATTGAAAAAAGGATGGACAGAGCTTCAGTTAGTTGTGGTATAATTTTAAGCAACCTAATATACACGTGATTCTAGTCCCCAAAGACAGGAGGGGAGGGACGGAAAATTTTTAAAAGAAATAATGCTAAAAATAATGGTCAAAACAATTACAAATTTGATAAAAATTATGAAAGCAGTGATTATATAAGGTGAATGGTACTTTAAGGCAAGAAATATTATTAGAGATAAAGAAAGACAATTCATAATGTTAAAAGGTGCTAGAACAATTGAAAATCCATATGTGTATGCATGGTGGAGGGAAAACTTCCATCCATATACATATTAAAATCACTCAAATTGATCATAAACCTAAGTGTAATACATAAAACTATAAAACACTCAATAAAAGCAATGCATGGAATATTTATGACCTTCAATTAGGAAAAGATTTATTAGATATAACATCAAAAGCATGATCCAGGAGCTTCCTTGGTGGTCCAGTGGTTAAGACTCCATGCTCCCAATGTAGGGGGCATGGGTTCCATCCCTGGTCAGGAAACTAAGATCCTGCATGCTGCACAGTGCAGCCAAAATTAAAAAAAAAAAAAAAAATGAAAGAAAACAAAACAAAAGCATGATCCACAAAAGAAAAAATTGAAAAATTGGACTTCATCAAAATTAAGAATTTCTGCTCTTTGAAAGATACTACTATGAAAAAACAAGCCTCTGGCTGAGTGAAAATGATTAAAAATCACATATCTGATAAAGGATTTATATCCAGAATATAGAAGGAACTTTCCAAATTCAATAAAAAAAGAAACAGCCCAATCAAAAAAGGCCAAAGTGTATAAATGACACTTCACCAAAGGAGAGATGCTGATGGCAAATAAGTACACAGAAAGAAGTTCAAAGTCATTGGCCATTTTTGAAATATAAGTCCAAACCACAAGAAGATCATGTTACACACCTATCAGAAAGTTTGAAATTAGAAAGACTGACCATACTAAGTGTTGTGGAAGTGGAGAAATTGAAACTCTCATATACTGCTGGTGGAAGTGTAAAATGGTGCAATTACTTTGGATAACAGCTTGGTGGGATTTTGAAACTTAAAAATACAGCAACCAGGGCTTCCCCGGTGGCGCAGCGGTTGAGAGTCCGCCTGCCGGTGCAGGGGACACGGGTTCGTGCCCCGGTCCGGGAAGATCCCACATGCCGCGGAGTGGCTTGGCCCATGAGCCATGGCTGCTGAGCCTGCGCGTCCGGAGCCTGTGCCCCACAACGGGAGAGGTCACAGCAGTGAGAGGCCCGCGTACGGCGCAAAAAAAAAAAAAAAAAAAAAAAAAATACAGCAACCATATGACATAGTTGCTCTACGCTTAAGTTTTTAAGCAAGACAAATTTATATTCCCATACAAAGACTTGTTCTTGAGTGTCATAGCAACTGTATTGGTAATATTCGAAAACTAGAAGCAACCCAAATATCTATTAACAGGGGAATATGATGAAATACTACTCAGTAATAAAAAGGAATGAGATGTTCATGCCTGCTGTACAGCATGCATGAATATCGACATAATCATGCTGAGTAAAAGAAAACAGACCAAAAATAAAAAGTATGCACTATATGTAAAGTCCATGTCTATAAAATGTTAGAGAATGAAATGACCTAGAAAGCAGATCAGTTATTGCCTAAGGATGAGGGGGGCAGAAAGGGGAGGTGGAGAAGAATTCTAAGGGGCTTGAGGAAGTTCTTACATATGATGGATATGTTTATTGTCTGACTATGATGATTTCTCAATGTAAACATATGCCAAAACCTATCAAATTATATTTTAAATATGGGCAACTTATGTATTAATTATATCACAATAAATCTCTTAAAAAAAACCAGGCAATTAGGGCCTCAAACTTCTGCAAGCAGAAAGTAGACTGAGTATATAGTTCCAAGGACAGTATATTCCCTAAACGACTTTTTCAGGTGTAGACAAGGAGGATGTTCAAAAAAGAACTTTCAGATGGGAAAACAAAGGTTATTGAGAACAGTGGACAGAGAAGATTCAGAGAGCAGAACCGGGGGCTGACCAAGGTGCTGTCCTACACACACATCCCCATGCCAGCTAGGAGGACTTCATATTGCCTACCCAGAGGACTTCAGAACTTCTGAGGACCAGTGACTGTGGTGTATCTTCCATTCTTCCCTCTCAAAATGGGGGGTGTTTACTGTTCCATTATTTATTAACATCTTGAGCATCAGGGTTGGGGTATGAAGATGACTTGGGTATTTAGTTCAAAGTTCTCCAGTCTTGATGGAGATACTAATCTACATCCTGGACTCTGAGATGGAGGCAGCACCTGAATAGGACTTTTGTTGTCTCTTTTGAGAAGACATTGACTGTGGAAAGGAAGGAGAAAACGGGCTATTTGTCACAATGACAGTGCTCACTACATACTCCCATGAGCTGCCTTGATTTTGCAGCCTGTTTTACAGTTTAGCTGGGCTTTGTGACTAATTCAGCTAATGGTCTGTCAGTAGAATTTGTGTGTCACCTGCAAGCCTAAATAATTAAAAACTCTTTTCTTGTATAGTGATCTTGAAGGTCATATGTTCCAGATGATATAGTTACAAATTGGAAGAGGACCACCTTACCTTCATCAGATTTGAAATAAGTGACAAATTTTTATTGTGTTGTCCCTGGGATTTCAATAGTGAATACTTTTTAGATTATTGGGGTGGGGGTGAGAAAGGGACAGAGGAAAGTGGAGGGAGATGTCAAGAAAAAAGAGGAAAATAATTAAGAATATCACTTCAAAATGTATAAATATAATCAATTTAATAATTTCTATAAATATACATACATTTACATAAATCAAATGTCCTTTGAAAATAATGGGGCTATAGAAATATTATAGAGAAATATCCCAAATATTTCTACACATATAAGTGCTTGTCACTGTACACTATAGTAAATATATTATTGTTTATTATATTGTATATAATGTACTGTATAACAATGCTACAGAAACTTTGGACAATTGGGAGAAAAAAATTCCTAAACCAATACTCTTGTTAAAGTAACTTTGAAAGTTTCTATGCATTCTTTTCCAGTCTTTATTCATCTGTACGTACATTTCACCTAGAGTAAAAACAATGTACTGACACTTGTAATTTATTCACTTTATATTATATTACCACTTTTAGTAGTTGTAAAAATATTGCACAGTGAGTATGTCAGCATTTAATTATTTATTTTCCCAATTTCGGATAGCTCTAATGTTTTCAAACTTTTGCTGTTGTGAATATCTTCCCGCACATAACTTTTCCCTCATAATTTTTTGTTCTAGGCTAGATTCCAAGAAATGTTTACTAGGTCATTTTATATCTTAGCTTCCTAGACTCTGTCACCCCACCACTTTACTCACCATCTTTTTTAGTCAGATACATGAAGGCTGACTACCACTTTGACCTATCTACCCTCTCTGTTTCCCAGCTTCAACTTGAACTCCAAACTATTTAGCATTTTCGCACATCTGGCACCCACTTTCCTTTCTTACATCCTCTATCTGAAAGCATGGAACAAGCTTTTTTTTTTTTTTTTAACTACTTAAACTATTCACCATTTAAAGAAAATGTATCACTTCCTTTAAGAAGACATACTGTATGTAAGCAACTAAAATATATAGAATTTAAAAGAAATTTAGATTCCACTGAGGAAAGGAGAGGTGAGAAATAGATTTATCAAGTGGCGAGTAAGTTAGTTTACTCAGGAAGTTTTCATGAAGAAAATAACCTTGAGTTGTGGATTCATATATATTCTGGACCTAACATATTGAGATAAATAAAATAAGCAGCCAATTGTACATTTGTTTGTTTTCCTGATCTTTCCTTTCTGTTTACTCTGTTTGGGACCCAGCAAAGTTGATGAAGAGATGTTGGTTAAGGAGTGAGTTGGAGCCCAAGTCAGTGCAGAGGGTCAGATTGTCCAGAATCACATTCCTGACTGTAACACTCACTAGTTATGTGAAGCTGGGCAATTACCTAATTTCTCTAAGCCCTAGTTTCCTCATCTACAAACTGGGAATAATTATATTTACTCCATATGGTTGTAGTAAGAAGTAAAGTGTTTACATCTGTAAATTGCCAGGCCTAGTAGATAGGCAAGCAACAGCAGGAACAGTATCAAATTCCTCTCCTGGTGTAATGTGGGCTGCATATAAAAAATAAAAATGGTTGATGAATGTCATTGGTTATCAGATTTATCATTCACTATGAAGACTCTCTGAATGAATTACATTAGATCAATTGAATTAGATACATAAAGCATATCTCACCAGTTCATTCTAGATATTAACAAAGTCACCAGCTTCCACTAATAGTATCTTTGGGGAAATGTTTGACTTTTGCTTAGTGACTACATGAAAAGTATAAACAGGTGAAAGGGACCCCTTCTGGTCTACAGAGGAGTTGAATTCATGGTTATTTTGTATTTCTTTGAACAAAAGGGAAAATAATGACATACATTTTCTAAGAGTTTAAAAAATCACATGAACAAAGAAAATGATGTCAAGAGTAACCATCACAAATCACTTTTTAATCACAAGATGCAATTAAATAGTCATTAATGATTCACTTTGGGCCCTTGATTTTACCTTCTTAAAGATTTCTAGCTAGTGTGAAAATGGCCAAAGTATTGAAAAACTGCCCAGCAATCGGGGGGCCTGTCACTCGGACATTAGGAATGTCAACGGCTCCGAGCAGAGTCTGGATCTCATCCAGGTTCAGTGTCACTGAAATGGGAACCTGACCAGTAGGAAAAGTGTGTTCTTCTCCTGCCTCTGTGGATCTCTACCGTGGTTGGTGGGACAGCTGCCAGGAGCTAACTCTGTGTGTCAGATCTTCATCCCGTCGCCTCCAAGGCAACAGGTAGCACCTTACCTGCAGAACTGAACAGACTGACTTCTCTCGGCAGACTTCCAGACTGTAGCCTCCTACCCTGGCTTAAGGCTGAGAACCGACCCTACCGATTTTTCAGATTTCGCGAATGAGAATGAAATTCAAAACAGTTTTTAAACTGGATTTGATACACACGCATATGTTCAGTTTTAGTCCCAGGGGAAAACCCAGAGCTTGATAGGTTTTGATGTGCTGACGAACGCTGATTTCTCTGGCCTCCCCTATAAGCATTGCATGCCTTATCCCTGCCACAGAAATTCCATCCAGGCAGGATTGTGAATCTTATAGATTTTGCCTCCCTTTAGCAGCCCAGGAAGATAAACAGCTAAACTAAACCTCACTGTAAGTTGGCTTCTCCTGAGCCATGTAAATATAACAATACATATTTTTACCTAGATGTAGTAAATACATAAACATACAAAGGCTTCTAACCTCCTTGTGTTGCTCCCAGAAGCTGAGTAAATGTTTTCCTGGGATCCGTTTTAGGAGTATGTTGTTTTCAGAGATGTCTTATGCTGACCTGTGTTAGTGATGCTTACCTTTCACCTTGTAAGCGATTTCAGTGTTGTGACATCATTTTAAGGGAAAAGAAAACACCAAACGGTTTTAATTTTTTCTCTCTTTTCTCATGTTTCTACTTCTCCATGTCCCACCTATACTAGTATTAAGTTGATTTCCTCCAGAACCCTTGTGAGTGTCTGTCTTCATTCTAAGTTTTCCCCTCCCCTATGCCGGATGGCTCCTTGGTATTGACAAAGTCTGTGTTCAAACCTTCTCTGCCCTCCTTGGTTTGCTTGTTTGTATTTTCCTTGCCTGAGGCTGGACTGACTGTAGGGCTTTCCACAGAAGAGGTAGGAGTTTGGATAAGCCAGCAGTTTAAGCAGGTTTTATGACCAGCCAGTGTAATAAAATGCATTCAGGGGTCACCCGAGAAACTTTAATCAGCACCAGGGGTCACTGGATAGCACTTCTAGACGGGGGAGACAGAAATGAGGAACAGAGACTCAAAAGAGAGGACGAAGAGTTGGGGGAGGGGGCTAGGGATGGAAGGTTCTCAAGTTATCAGAAATAACTTTTTAAAAAAATCAATGTGTTTTGCAATCAGAAATGGTAAGAAGAGACATAATTGCCCAGCGGAAACTAGGGATCTGCTGCAAATTTAGATGAGGATTTTACCCAAAGACCTAATTTTTTTCCCTTGTGCAGTTTGCATGAAAGTTTGGCCTTATGATTGGTCTCGGGATGGATATCAGATATCTCACCCTGAAGGGAGAAACATTCCCACCAAATCCTTCTCCCCTGAAAGGAAAAAAAAATTTTTCTGCATCCAATAATCAGAGCCTGGGCAGACAAATTGGCACCACTTTTTTTTTGCTCTCCAGCCTCCCTTTTATTTTCTGCTAGAAATAAGACTGCAGACTTGAGTCACAATTCACAAATATTTGGTAGTATTATGTTGTAAGGAACTGGGGCAAAAAAAAACCCAGAAGAAGGTAATTCTTAAAAGCTTTGCTTTCACTCATGCAAACAAACTTTATGCTTCTCAATAAATCTCCTGTTTTGTAAGTGGCCATTAAAATAACAGATCATTTGATTAAAATTCTGTTTTCACAACAGTCCTTTGGAGTTCTGGGGAACCTCCAAATGTGGTCTTGGCCATGATGCCATTAGCATTTTATTAATGCATTCAAAAGGTTAAAAGCTCTTACTTTTTATAGGACTTTTAAAAGCAAACATTTGATTGTCTCTTGCATAAACTGACTCTGAACCCATTAAAATGTGACAACTTCAGAACCGACCCAATTTAAAGGTAAAAAATTGATCAAGGGTTTGCCACATTTTTAATTGCTTTGAATGAGGTGGAAACTGAACTGAGGCCAATATGTTGGAATGGAAAGAATTAAATCCAGTCCAACACCTTTTGATATAATAATGATATCTTTTAAATTAGGGTTTTTCCCTTTTAGAGTTGAATGATTCTTTATGGCACAAAAATAGTTCATAGTTTGAAAGGTTTATTTTTTCCTCTTTTAGTCCAGTCACAATGCAGTTTGTCATTAGAAATAAGATGGAAATATTTTTTTAAAATATGTTTCAGGTGGTCTAGCCTAAAAAAAAAAAAAAAGCTCAGGGCGGCAACTGTAAATCTACCTTTGTTGTTCATTTGGATGAAAAAGCACGTGTGTCTGTGCAGATTTGAAATGATGTTACCAAAAGTTTAGGCTCTTACTTGTAAATTAGGCACTTTTGGGAATTAGGTAATAAACCCACAATAAAATAATAAAACCAGTGGTCCTGAAGCCATTTATTGTTATTTTCCATTTTGTCTCATTCTCATCACATATATTTTTAGGTTGGAATACCCCATTTTATTGAATGATATTTTGTATACAAAAAAGAAAATTCCTGCTCCCCCAACTTCTCCTCCAAATGAAAATGTCCATTCTTATTATTTCCTACTTTTACATCACTGATTGTGAAGAGTTTTCAACTTACCTTTATTGTTTTATTCCTTTATGTTTTAGTGACTGATCACATTTCTTACTCTAGTACATTCTGTTTTTCCAGAGTACATTAGGTCTTTATTTTTTCCTCCTTCACAAATGAACTACTGAAAAACCATCTCCCTGGGCCTTTCTTTTTTAATTGCTTCTGTGTTCTGAGGCATTGGGGGAGCTACATAACTAGCAGAAGTAGATCAGTAGATAAGCTTGCATAACACGCACTTAATTATACAAACAAGTCTTTCTGGAGAAAGTCTTCTGACAATTACCAACCGAAATAAATATATCTCAGTGACTGTCAATAGTAATAAAACCCTCACAATCATTTCTTAAAGCTTTTATTGTTTGCCTGTAATTAGCATGCTGATGTGATTAAAGCTACTTTTGACTTTTGATAAACCCCAGACTCCTATAGATAACATTTCCAGCGGTTGGAAGCTGCTTTCATTAGAAGCGATATTTATCTGATTTGTAACCAATCAATCGGAAATAAAACTTTCCTGTGGCATGCCGTTAAAACGCCTGCAGCAGCCCTGGTTTCCCGAAGCCCCTCTCCTCGTCTATGTCCTTGAGTGAGATGGATTCCATATGGTTTGGCGCAGGAGAACTGGCAGGGATTGAAAAGGTAGGGAATGCCGCTCTAAGGAGAGCCCCTCTAGACGTCCTGCCTTATTTCTACTTGTTGCTATTCGAAGGCACGGATAACTGCTGTAACCAATTTTCTTGAAAAATACACTTTTGTGTAGCAGCAGAAAAGCCTGCAGAACTGGGGTTTGTTAAGGGCATTTTGTGATATTTACTCTGCTTCTATATTTTTAAGTTTATGTTGGATTCTTTTATCAGACCCCTTCAATTCTGATCTTAATTTTGTCCTTTTTGCCCTCCCCCCAAATTATTTCTCCCTCTGTTTCCATACTATTATTCTCATTTTACATCTCCTTTCTTCCTTTCTTTCTGATTTTTGTGTTTGTTTTCTATAACATTTGACTTGCAACCAGTTTAAATTTCCTTGTTCAAAATTACAAAGCACTAAATTTTGAAGTTTTGAAAAACAGACAAATAATGACTTTCAACAGTTTATCTGACCCAGCAAACATGCTGAATACTTTCTAAATGTTCATAAGCGATAGAGGAACACGGAGCTAATAGTATTTATACATTATTACTGCAGTGATGTTACAGCCACCATCTCAGTTTCTGTATAATTTCTCCTCTGCACTAAACTACTAATCTATTTATTCTTGTTCTCAATAGGAAGAAGAAAAGAAAGTAAAAGAAAGAAAGAAAGGGAGAAAGAAAGTGCACCTTCAGAATCTATGTATTTATTTAAAGCATTTCTTCTGTCTTATCCTCCACATTCACCAAACATTTCATACTTTTAGAAATGTAATAGAGAAAGGAAAATATTTTCTAAAATATTTTCTAAAATGGAGCCAGTGTTGACATGCAAACTTTTATGGATTTCCAGTCATGGCTCATTAAAATCTGTCTTTAAATATATGGTAAACATGTGCATAAATGCTATATATGCCATGCTTTTCAAGTTGAGTTTTAAAGTGAGTATACATAAACAAAATATTTTATTGCTATTAAAATGAAAACATGAAATCTATGTCTGTGAAGCCATTTACACCAATCTAGACATGTTCAAAGGTTTTCAATTTTTATTTAATTATATGGCTTCTCAGTGCCCATTTCAAATGTTTTCTTGAACAATGTAATTTATAACTTTATAAATAATCCTATACAATTCCAACCTTAATTAAGTACATGTATGTCTTTGCACAGATAATTCAAGTGTATTGTTTTGAAAACACTGATTCTTTCTAATCTTAAGATGACCTCAGTTATGACATTTAATATATTGGAAATGAATGCCATTTCATGTATATATTACCTAGAGGAAGTTGCATTTAAAAATTTAGAAAATAAGACGAGGAATTTTTCCTGTAAAATGAATAACTAAGAAGATAGCAAGATTGGGTGTGACAAGTATGTCTCTACTGGTGTGGGGTTTATGAACGTGCCTTATAGTTAGGAGAATTTCTGGAGAACGACAGGCTCAGGGAAAAGGTTAGTAGTATGCTATGTGCCTTTTGAAAGCAGCTTTTATCAAATAGCTTAAACATTTTCTTTTCCATTTATTTTAGAAAATGTTTTAGAAATCACTAAATATCCATTTTAAATAAGTCAACTGTAAAGTGGTTCTTCACTTTAAATGCATTCCCTTATTTCCCCATCTCCCAATTAAGAGACATTAAGGTAAATCTGTTGGCAAATATATTATGCTACCAAAACATTTATTCTCATCTTGATTTTGAATCCTTTAACGTAAGAATATTAATCATGTGTTCTTCGGATACAATTTTTATTTCTGTTGAAAAAAAGTAAGTATATTTTAGAAACTGAAGCTGGGCTTTTTTTTTTTTTTTTTGCACATAAATTGTCTTGTATTTCAGCAACCATATGATCACTAAAATAACAGAGAGGCTCAGAGCATTCTGGATTTGAGCAGTGCCTTTAAAATATACTCTGCCCATAACTGAAACCACAGTGACAATATTTCAAGTGATAGAAAGAAAAATGGTTTGCAGATTTACAAAGAGAAGTCATGTACTTCTGCAAAGTTTTATTCTCATAGGAGTTGTCTGGCGTATGGATGAATAAGATTGAGATAACATTACAACAAATAACTAAAGGTAGAGGGAAAAATCTCACTTAACTGGATTTTTAAAAATTGGTCTTTGAGTGTATGTTTGCACCTGTGCGTGTTATGTGTTTATCTATAATAAAGACACATAGGTACCATGGCACGATGATTTAGCTGTTTACTTTATGTATCTTCCCTATAATTTACTTCTCTTGAATTACCTATCATATATATAACTTTCAAACTTTTTTTCTGGTAAACATACACTTATCTAGCCATTGACTATAGCTACACAATGACAAATATCAGAATGAAAACTGAAAAAATCTGAACTGTCTCCCTTTACAATGCCAAAGAGCTGAGTGTCTGAAAAGCATCAAGGCACTGGTGTAATGGTTTCAGTTTTTACCCAAGTGTTTGGCATCATGTAGACATGGTCACAGGCTCGTTCCCTCCCTGATGAGGATGCTTTCATCTATAGATAGAGGATATTTCAAAAGTACTCAGTAGAGCAACTGCAGAAGTGATTGAAATGACATTCTCCAGGCTGCATACTTGAGGAGGGTAAGTTCTGAACACTTTTTTCTTGCAAGTAGCCAAGCCAAGTCATTCCAATTCACATTTCTCATTTTATACCTCAGATGATTTTCTCCCACATCAGTCTTTGCACCTGTGTGTGTTGATTCCTTTATTTTTGTTTCCTGAAATTAACATGATTATTTTTAAAAATTCTATACACGATGGAGATTTAAATTTTGTTCATAAGTCCTATGCACATCATCAAGAAATGCCTCTGTGTTTCTGTGTCTCTTTGAAAAAATTGCTCCTAGAGAGGGAAAGAATCTTCTTATTTCAAGTTTTACCTGAAGACAGAGTGGGCTTCATGCTTCAGAGTTAATTCTTTCCAAGAAGCTGAATGTCCGTGAACTTGGGAAGGTAAGACAGGAACAAATAGGCCAATTTCTATTGTCTCATTAGACTACAGTGCTGATTCAAGTTTAAGTAACTCCCAATTTGTTAAAGGCATTGAATTGTCTTTCTTTTTTTTAAAAATTAATTAATTAATTTTTTATTTTTGGCTGCGTTGGGTCTTTGTTGCTACGCCCGGGCTTTCTCTAGTTGTGGTGAGCAGGGGCTACTCTGTTGCGGCGTGCAGGCTTCTCGTTGCGGTGGCTTCTCTTGTTGCCGAGCACGGGCTCTAGGCACGCGGGCTTCTGCAGTTGTGGCTTGTGGGCTTCCTAGTTGTGGCTCGCGGGCTCTAGAGTGCAGGCTCAGTAGTTGTGGTGCACGGGCTTAGTTGCTCTGTGGCATGTGGGATCTTCCCAGACCAGGGATCGAACCCGTGTCCCTTGCATTGGCAGGTGGATTCTTAACCACTGCACCACCAGGGAAGTCCCTTTTTTTTTTTTTAACATTCCTGAACCAACGTACACTTATGAGCGTGTTCTGATATTGTGTCCTTTCCAAAGCCTGATCACACATCACTAGAAACAGTAACACCAGCTAAATCCACTCCAGCTCCCCAGACAAAATGAATGAGAACAAAGACGTGCCCTTAGAGTGTGTTTCATTTTATATTCTGTGTATTCATGATGCTTTTTAAAACTTACTCCATATTCAGACAAAACTTGTTTGCTTAAACTTAGATTTAAAACCACCATCTTCTTTTCAGGTCTCTATGTGGCTGCATGGCTGGTGTGTTTCTGTTTTTCCACAACTTGATACATGTTGTGACAAAGCCAGTTAAAAATGAGGTCCAATAAAATGTAATGGAGTTCTGTAAATACATGAATATCGCAACCTCTACACTCTGGGTCTCAAAATCCTAGTTCTTAAAAGCAAAAGCAGCTTGGAGGATTCCTCTGCAGGAAGTCCTCGACACAAAATGGTGTCATTGGGCAAGTCCACTCACAAGAGAAGGTGGCGGGGGAGCTGCAGGCTCTTGCAGAGAAGTGAGTCATGGGCAGCGTGCATGCGTATCATTTGCATTCGTGAACATGTCACTGTGCCCCTCACTGAACTGCTCTTTATGTGTAGTAGGAAGGCCTGATGGAGGGGGACAGAGTGGGCTCCAGAGACACCTCCTGTTTGCTCTGGTCTTAGTAATTATTGCAGAGTCACTGCAGAGCCCAGGAGAAAGAACACAAAAAAAGAAGTTTTAAAAGGAAACAAAAGAAAAAGAAGAGAGGAAGAAAAGAAAGTACAGGCACTCTCTGCTCCAACGGAAGCTATGCCAAGAAGCAACTAACTAAAAACAGACAGAGCAGAGGGGAGAAATGAGGAAAGAATAAAATGGTTTGGAGTCAGGCTGACAAATGCACGAGAGAAAAATTCACATGGTTTCAGAGCAGTACTTGGCATCTATCTCAGAAATTCATGTGTGTGTGTAGTTTTTTATGTTTATTTCTGGAAGAATATTTTGCAATTTCTTTTTACTGAAAAAGATGAGTTATTTTCATTCTTCTAGAATAGTGGAGAGAGCACCCTTATCTTCCCCCCAAAAGGCTACTTCCTCCAACTTAAC
Organism: Neophocaena asiaeorientalis asiaeorientalis; assembly: GCF_003031525.2. Taxonomy (NCBI): domain Eukaryota; kingdom Metazoa; phylum Chordata; class Mammalia; order Artiodactyla; family Phocoenidae; genus Neophocaena; species Neophocaena asiaeorientalis. The sequence continues at coordinate 3,355,528 of NW_020173022.1, read as the reverse complement.
ACATTTTTTAAAAATGTTGTGTGTGTGTGTGTGTATGTGTGTGTGTGTGCTGACTCATTAGATGACTTCCTACTTTCTATAACCAAATAGACTGCTAAAACCCAAATGTCTGGGCCTACTGTCTTTCAACTAGTATCCTAACACCCCTTATGAGTAGATAGAGGCTCATTGGCTTGTTTCAAAAGAAGGCAGGGTGTAACTCGGGCCCATTTGACTTTGCATTACTTGTATAGTCTAACCAGCCCCAGGGCTGAGGTCTGCAAGTATTTGGCTTATTCGATCTAATCCACTGATGGCTTGTGTGGTAATGAATGTCTGAAATGCTTGTCTATGATCAGGAATTTTTAATGCTGTCCTCATGGGCTCTGCTGAGCTTTCCTGCTTGTAAACGGAGGCTTAACACACTCAAATCACCCATGGAAGTGTGTGAGCTGGCAACACCCAGAGAGAAAACTTGCCATTGTGATGCTAATTTCCTTCTCACCTTTGACCAGAAGGGGTAATTATATATAATTTGTGGAAACAGTTCCTCTGGAGTAAGAACACCTAAGGGAAACACGGAAGTTTCTTTAAACTAAATTGAATACATTATAGATAAGAAATACAAATGCAGTTTGAACTGGATTGTTCATCTCTGTCCCAGGATCAAAACTGAGGAATTTTGACTCCTCTGAAAATCACAGCCGTACTATGGACATTCTTATTTGGACCTCTCTCTGCAAAGCTACAAAGACTGAACTTGATGAAGCAAAGAACCTTAGAACAGCTGCCAGGGACTTTTGTTCTTTTGTTTTCTTCTATGGCAGACATGTTCTAAAGGCACTGATAGTTATTAACCATAAATGATTGTCTAAAGGGTGGTGTTTAAACATCTATTTTCTTGCCACTCCACTCCGCCCTGCCCCTTCCCCCTGACATCAACCTTAAACTAGTTTTATCAGGATAGACACACCTGGAAAGTCATTCTGGAGAAGTGTGTGCATGGCTCCCACCTCTAGCGTGGTCACCAGTGTTGCCCTGAGAACACTGGTGTAGCATGCTCTAAGAGAAGTCTCTTGAAATATGTTTCAACTTATGTGTCCCAATTTCCAGTATTTTTTCCATCAGAAGTGAGCTCCTCAAAGGGGTGAACGTTTCAGTGGTGCAGTAAGAAGCAGTGCCTAAGCAGACTGTGATGTGGATAACAGTGATGATCCATAGGTGCAGCACTAACCCCCTTTCTGGGTAAATGATGGTAGTTGGGGGACATGTATTTTAACCAGCGTCAATTTAGGAGCCAGAATATTTGTATTTTAGTACTGATTGAAATACTGTTTCTATCTGTTTCTACTGTTGACTGACAGTTGCAGATAAGTCAAAGTCAAATCTGGCCATTCCCATGTAGTGGAAATAGCACGAGCTTTAAAGTCGGACGGGTCTGGATGCACATATTAACTCACTACACGTTAACCTTGCACCCTTGACTTCCCATATACTCACCCTTTAAAAAGAACACCACCTCAAGGGATTTTTAAGATAAGATGCAGAAAGTGCTTTGTACGTTTAAAAAACAAACAGGAAACAGGGAAAAAACCAAAACCAAAACCATCAACGCTCAATGAAAGTTAGTTCTTTCTTTTCTCCTAAAATTATAACAAAACCACAATTTTTGAAGTGAACCATTTTTGGTACAAATCACTCTGAAGTCTAGTTGTCACCCTCTTTAACAGTTGATGACCTTGCTATAACCATGATAGATTAGAGTAGTTGTAGAAGTTAAAGGAGACACGATACACAATGTCTTAAATGCTTAATATTATGTGTCATCTGTCTTTAGTACCAAATATCCGTAGGCAGTTTTCTTATGCTGTAATAATCATAATATCTTTTTGAACATTGTGAGAGCTATAGATATATTCTTTCATTTATTTCACATAACAATTTCATGAAGTGGTTATTCCTGTTTTACAAATGGGACAATTAAATCTCATTATGTGCTACCACACAAATAGTGGAGGTGAGATTGTAACCCAGTTCTACTTGGCTCTAAATCCCAAGCTCTTAGCCGCTGTGTATACTACCTTATGCTATTCAGCCACATGGTACAGAATTTCACCATAGCATCACTGCAGACAATCATTTAGATTCTGCTCAAATACTGATGACATGAAAACTACTTTTCCATCTAGGTAACTCATTCCACTTTTTAATAGCTCTGTTTTTCTGTAGTTATTTACTTGGAATCTGATGACCATCCCTGTGAAGCTGAGAAGGACATTCAAACAATCGTATGAAAAGAAATGTGTTGTAATACAGGGTAAAAAAGAGAAGAAGCTGGTGAATTCTCTACAGGTCCCCTGGCCATTATCCAGTTTCTAGTAATATTCCCAGGGTCATTAAATGTTATTTTCCATTTGTTGGAACATTTTCAGGATCAACATTTTAGAACTGCACTTGCTACATGTGGGTATTAAAAACTTGAAATGTGGCTAATGTGGCTAGTCCAGAGATGTGCTGTGAGTGCAAAATACACATCGAATTTCACATAAAATTTCTCTTTAATTGCTTACACATTGATAGGACAGTATTTTGGATATTGCTTAAATAAGTACATGATTAAAATTATTTTTACCTGTTTCTCTTTACTTTTGAAAATGTGGCTACTGGAAAATTTCAAATTACATATGCACAGACTTACATTTGTAGCTTGCATTACATTTCCATTGGACAGTAATTGTTCTGTACCCTCAAGAGGAAATGTACCAGATGTTTGAAATGTATCAAATCCATACCTTGCCGCAAAGAGTCTCAGAGAACAATAAAGGCAAATGCTTATTTATCTTCCACTCTACACTGTTTTAAAGCTCTGAGTACAAGGTACTTTGTATGCACAGAGAGATCATTTATCTTTTGGCGTTTAGCTAGTGCTACAGTGAATATCCCTTAATCATCCTTGTTTAAGTTTGACGAGAATTATTTCTTTATTTACACCAGAAATATTGCTCTTTGTGTTGTAGAGAAATGCGTGGCCTTAGTTCTTAAAAACCATGGAGTTAGCATTGGAAAAATTCGGGCATCTGTCCTCAGTTTTGCTGGGTGTGGGTAGGTGGGTATGAAGGGAAGGTGTGGAGCAGAGAACGGATGGAGAGCTCTCCTAACTAGACACCACGATGAACATAAAGGTCTTTCCAAATCCTGAGTCCTCCACTTGAACACAACAGAATATTATCCAGAGTAACCAACCATGGATGAAGACCTGAGTTGGCTCTGATAACTGTTCCCTGGGAAATCAAATGGTATTTCCACCCTCCCCACCTAGAAATGGTTTGTTCAAGTCACAAGAGGAGGCTACAGCTGATTTCCATCTTGGAGGAAGGAATTGTTCCTGTCAGCCTGCCTGCCTGGGATTGCAGCTGAGCCATATTTAGCCTCTAAAGCTAGATGTTTTAGTGCCTGGCTCTTTTTAACTGGCATATGTTAAGAGCTTTGAATTAACAGGTGCATAAAAACTGTCAAAACACACTTAAATCTCAAGACAGACCGTCAGTTGTATTAAAAAATATGGTGTTACATAAACATGCACTCTCAACACATCCAGCATGTAACAGCTTGGAAAGTCCTTTCTCCCTGCAAGCAACCCAGCAATATGAATACATCCCACGAAACAAAAGGCCATGGTCCTTTAACCTCTTGATGGAGGATGGTGTGTGTGTTTGTGCAGGCGCACGCGTACGTACTGGGGGGATCAGAATCATGCACAAAGTCTTCCCTTCTGCAACTGAATCTTCTTTCAGTTTCCAAGATCCCCATTTATAAACGAATCTAATTGAAAGGAAAAAGAACTCCCAGAGCTCTGGAAGGCACACTTGAAGTTGTTCCTTTTAAGGAAAATAAATTTATCATGTAACATGGTGAAATTTAAATTAAAATTATCACAGGGTGGCAGGGAGAGAAAATGCATCACTTAAAGCTGCGTGAATTATGTGTAAAAGACACTACTTGGTTAAAATAGGTAGAGTCAAGTAACATCCAGTACTTGATCAGAGGATAATGTTTGCTGCCGTGATATTAAGTTCCTTTATTATATTTGTAAAAGCAATAGTTACGTATCACTAACTCTAAAATTGGCATGAACGAACCTGACATTTCTCAGTTAATTACTTTCTTGCACATAATATGTACCATAAAGCATTTTAATTTAATCAAATTAAAAGTTTAATATGACCTTGGCTCTGTGTTTCATAGTGACATCTTAGATTCAGCACTAGGCCCTCATCTACCAAATAGCTGGGTGACCATAACCAAGTCAGTTACTTTTTCAAAGCCTCATTTATTTTTTTAAATTGTAATATGAAGGTGGATAGAAGTGGGATGGGAGAGAAAGTCTCCTTAACATTCATTTTGGTTCTAAAAAGAGTAAAATCCTATGATTTACAACATTCTTCCTGGATTAAGAGTGGCACTTCTAGATATTCCTGTGTACAATACCAGGGCCACTATACTGAAATGATGAGGCAGGGTATTATTTGTTTATCTTTTTGTTTTTTCTATGTCCTAGCATTTAAATTGTTTTTGTTTTTTCATTTTTAATATACATTCCAGAAGGCTGTCAAAGATCAGACTTCTCAGAAAATAGAGTCTGGGATGGAGATGTGTGTGCCAAAGTTTATTGGAGAGTATGTTTGAGGACAAGGTCTGTAAGTGGTCAAGGAAGCAGGACTGGGTAGGGAGAGCCGTTGGGTGTGATACAGACACAACAAAGGCCTCAGCCGAGTTCTGGCCCCAGTTCTTCCCAACTGAGGCATGGGGGCCAGTTCTTTGTACCCCCATAACTCTCAGACTTTGGATCCAGGCTGCCCCCCAGGAAGGGGGCACAAACTTTGGCAAGACCACTCTCTTTAGCCTAGGGCAATTCCTGAAGAAAGAATCTCCAGTGAGCCATTAGCAACCAACACTTTTCACAGCTGGTCCTGAAAGGGTCATCTGGGCAGTGCACCACTGTGACCGTTACAAAGACAAATATAGGATCTGTTCTCATCGTTCTTTTGGTAGCTTCTCTCCTACTAGATGGATGACCTTAGACAAGATGGTTAATTTTTGTGCTTCTTAACTCATGCTTTGCTCATTCCCAAATTGTGGATAATAACAGAACCAGATAAAGTTATAATGAAGACAAAAAGAAATAAAAATTTCAAGCATCTAGCAGAATGCCTTACATGTAATGGGCTCTCTTCCAAAGTGAGTTTCACCTTTCTCTCTTACCAAATGATAATCCTTTTTTTCATGCCTAAGGATAGTTTCAAAAAATAAGGGAGATCTAGCAAATAGCAGATTGTCCTTGAGGTTAATCCACAGATGAAAATGTTGTCATGTTGTAAACTGCCTTGTTCCTGGAGGAGTGTTGACATTTTGGATCAGGGTTGTGCTTTCTGCCCCTGGAGGATGTCACTCTTGTCAGAGGAAAACAATCAAATGACGTAATGCCCTTACCCCACCACCATGTCATCCCATTTCAACACCATCCCTGGTATTAGCATTACTCAGCATTAACTGTTAATACATTAGGGATTGAGATAGGAAGTATCCTTCAGAAAGGCTATTTCTGCCCTACTTATACATTCATTTGAGAAGCTATCACTAAGCATCCTGCCAAATTCCTCTGACATCAGTTTATTAAGCTGCATAGGGTTTGGATAGGATAGAACAGAGGTAGACAGAAGCATCTAATTATTTTGCCAAATCCCCTTTAAAATATGAAACCAAGCCAAGCGCAGATAGCATGCACAGTTCCCAACACTGTTTTCCCGTTGGGAAGGTGTTAACACTATTGTTACTGTTTTATCCTTATTGATTGGCAACGACAAGTTCCTTTCTGTAATGAGTATGGAGGAGAAAGGGTTTTTGCCAAAAAGAACTACATTCTAAGAAAGATCAAAGCATGGGTGTTTCATCTGATACACGTTTCCTCCGTTTGGATACTCAGCCCTGCAGCCTGTCTTGAAATTCCTGTGTGCACGTCAAATAGTCAGGGCTTGTTCCTCTTTCTTGCTCTCTCTCTCCTTCCCTCCTTCTTTGCCCACAGAGGTTTCCTCCTGGCTTTTCCCCTGCTCACCACCAGCCCGTCTGATGAGCTACCCCAGCAGACCGAAGAAAGAGATGCGATGTTGTACAATCAAACCCTGTTGGTAAATATTTTCATTTCAGAAAAGCTAAAAAACAATTGTTATTTCAGAGGTTGAAGGGCCAAGTCCAGGAAGGAAATTCCTGAAAAGGGACCTGGCCCTGGCATTGACAATCACTTTAGCTGGGAGATATTTTTATCTTTGAATATGGAACAGGAAGATCATTTTCTCTAAACATTAGAATGAAACCGAATCTTGACCAGCCTGCCAGCAACTTATAACAGAAAAGAAGAAAATTACTTGAGTCCTAATCATGGAGAAGTTAAAACCACAACAATAAAACAAACTAAAAAGACACAAACAAACACAAACCACTTTTCATTCCACTGTGTGAGCTAAACAACCCCATCCCTCAGGGTGTATTGGTTTTTATTTTAGTTTATTTACATTTGGACATCCTTTTTGCTTCTCTTCAAAGGAGGCTGAGGTGTCTTAGGGATGGAGATTAGGTTATCTAAGTTATTTATATTAGCAGTTTTCATTGTGCCATGTTGATGATTATATAAGATGTCAGGTTCTTCTCTTTTTCTTCATCTTTAAAGAAAGTTTGGAACAAGTCCCTGAGAAATAGTATTCAATTAAAACTCTATTCATATCAACTCTTCAGTTCTGCTAAAAAGAGATGATCAGGGGCCTCATAATTGATTCATACCTGACACCTTGTCAAATTTTAATGGACAGTGTTTATATAGCACTAACCTCAAAGAAAACCAAGTCTTGTGCTGAATTAGGTAGCCCTGCGGGGTGGGGGGTTGAATGCTCCCAAGACTGTCAGTAGAGAGTGGGATGGAGGTGTGAAGGGAGGGAGGTGATGTGGCACATTCTAAGCATCTCTCAAGATTGCCTTGGAGCCTCTCACTTTCTGCACCCTCACCCCCTTACTTGCCTTGCTTTGCCCAGCCTACCAACTCAGCCAGGCCTGGTGACCCCCCTGCTGCCATGAGCAGTCTACAGTTTGCAAATGCCAAGTCCTCCCCCTCAGCTGCCAGTCATTTATCCACATGTTTCTATCTCCTCCCACCGCTTTCGGACTTGGATAAAACGGTACACCACAGGCCTACTACACATACTAAACCTACGATGGCATTTGACATCCTAGCAGCCGCTGAGATGATGTAATCCAGAAATGTGGGGAGCCCCACCCCATAGGGCAAACTTCAACCAGTGAGAAAGGGAAAGAGGTGGGAGCTGGCCAGATAAACTTCCTCTTCTTCCTCATACCCACAGACTGCTCTGAAGCATTATAGTCTATCTGTAGAAGTGGCTGCTGGATATACCAGCGCTGCGGCCAGCTATAGCTCTTCACCATTATGGCAAAACACTGGCCAGTGCATTATTGCTTCCTGTTCCTTCCCTTCCTCCCTTCCTTCTTCCTCACTCTTTCTGACTTCCCAAGCAAAGCATCACCAGGGAAACTTTGCCTCAGGATCTGTTTTCCAGGGGGCCTGAGTAAAGACCAGAAGGCAGCATGAAGTCCTCTGGGAAACTAGTCTTTTCAGCAACCCTCATGGACTATTGTCTGAATCTTAGAAAAAGTGTGTAAAAGTAAGAAATCCCTCTGAGGAGTTTGGAATGCTAGACAGCCTCCTTTAAGATCTTGGTAGCAGAGGGTCGCACGAATACACATCTATGAGGGCAAGCAGAGGAGAGGTCTCTCCACTTCCTCAGTGCAGGACAATGTGGGCACAGGGTGACCCTTAGGGGCCACTGGGTCCCTCACTGGCAGGAAGTAGCCCAGACTTAGTAGTTGTGATGACAAGCTTTGCGGGGAAATCACTAAAGAGAAATAGACAGAGGAGCAGAGAGTATGGTGGCTGGTACATGATGGTTTGAGAGACCTTGTTCAGAAGAATTTGAGAGGCTGCTCTTCAAAGTTTTAGAACTATTTGGAAATTTGGGCAAGGGGAGTATTGAGGGAAGGGTTAAAAGTTCTGTAATACAAGTTGGACCAAAGCAAGCTTTTATAATGCAGTTGCTGAGTTAGAATGACTAACTGCATTGTACATGAGCTAACCACAGTGTGATTACTATTTGCTGTGTACCCTTGCCATGTTCCTAGTGCATAGTGTGACACTTGTGAGGCCCGTTTACTAACGGGATGTACCATGCCTGGCTCTACATTATTATTTGTTTTCCTGTATCCTAAGCCAGTAATCAATCCATGAGATATTCCATTTCCCTTAGAAATGACCATGCAACACCATGACATCAAGCTGTCTTGACTAAGTCTTTTAAATTGTATACTCAAAGCTAAATGCTTCTCAGATGATAGCTCTGGGTAAAATGAGGTAGAGAACTTGACACTTGAAAAGATAATATGTTCTAAGGTTAGAGCTCCTTATTATAAGCCCTCTACTTATAATGAAAGGCAGCTTCCAGATACTCTCAAATTATGCTTGAGAAATTATTAGTAATTATTAAGCTTGAGAAAAAAATGACTATAGGAAAGAGCAAACAATACAACAGCTAAGTAAGACTGAGGACAGAACCAACGACTTTTTCCCTTAAAACTTTACCTGTGTCACAGTTTCTAAGCCCAGGAAAAACTGCAGGGTCTGCCCAGTTGATTAGCATATGTGTCTGTACCCCAAAGAGACTAGTATAATATAATTATAGTCATAAACACATTCCCCATAACACAGTTTAAAAAGCTCAAAAGTCCATACCAGCTATACTCATCCAATTTCTATTTTGGGATCTTATGATTTCTTTTCCCCCTGGTCCTTTCTTTGAGTAGTTAGAGGAATGACGACTATTTTAATTTTAAGATAAAAATAATTAATAATAAAAGTAAAATTTCAGAATTCCCACATGCCACAAGATTTAAGGTTCAACATGTATGTTATTGTCAGTAGATCTATTGCTACTGCTTTCTTCTAGTTGATATTCAACTGTGACACATATTTGTATACACATTATTATGGATACACAAAAGTAAAAAATGGATATTGTGCATTGCTGTTCATTTATTGCCCCTTCTCTCACCCATCCCCTCCCCAGCTATCAATATACTTTCTTTTATTCAATCCAGAGATCAAATTTTGTTGATTTTCACTGACGCATCTCCAGTATCATAGCACTTGACATATGGTAGATATTCAAGAATTATACGCTCAAAGAATGAAATTTATCAAAGGATATCACTCTAATGGATTACATCTCTTGAAACCATCTCCCCTCCTGAGAAATCTAAACAGGGTTTACTCTTAGGCTACACACTAAGCTATACGAAGCACATAATTTTGAGACCTGGTATCTATTCATTTTTGTTACTTTACCCTGAAGAGTACATCTGTTAATCAGGCAAAAAAGAGGCCATATGTATAATCATAAGGTGGGAGCGATTATATACCTTTTCATAGAAAAAACATACACAGCTTCTGTGTGTGTAACGGCATTATTCCTCCTCCTCATGGGCATGATTACCCCCATCTTCATCATCCACTGTGGGCTAACAATCACCACAGAGAGATGCAGGGAATGAGGCAAAAGGTGATGCCCAGAAGGAAGCCTCAGGAGACAGTAGGATGTACTAAAAATAGCACCAAAGTAGGAATCAGGAGCCTGGGGTCTTTGATAAATTGCATTACCTCTTGATCCTCCATTTCCTTAGCTATAAAATAGAAATCATAATTGCTTTGTCAATCTTAACTGATTGTCAGGAATATCCAAGGAAATCAGTGCTGGAGAGCTGTGACATTCTATATGGCTATAAAGTGCTGTTATTATTCATGTAACAATCTATTTAGGAGATAGCAAGGCATTAGAATCAGATAGACATTGAGTTGAAATCCTGAGTCCTTTATACTAGAGCTATATGGTCTTGGATGGGTTACTTCATTTTTCTGAACCTCTTTTCATTTTTATATGTGGCTAATCATACCTGTTAGAGCAGACATAACGATAAATAACTGGCAGGTTGCTAGACACAGCACTTGGGTACCTTGTTCATGTAAGCTTGATTCTGAAATGTGATCATTTTAAATGAACAGACATTTGTGGAGGATTTTGTCTCAAGAGTTTGACAAATTAGACCTTGTCATTTATTTAGTAAATAAATGGAAACTTTGTTGCACTATATAAAATATATAATGCAGGCTAAATTAATTTTCCTGAAGATGAGACTGTAATCTGCTTCTTACTGGCGATGTGACCCAGGAGAACCCAAGACATTTCAACCAATTAACAGTACCTTGGTCACACGATGCTCACAAACAGAATCATTGTTTTCCACCAGATCTCAGAACTCAGTAACTAACTTAAGCAGTAGTTGATATAGAATATTAAAATAGCACCAGTCAACTGGAAAAGTGAATTACCTGTGATGAGTCACAAACCATAAAAGTAAGAAGGTTTTACTCATAAAAATGTTTACAAATGGTAGATTACATAATAAGGGGAGATAATTCAAATCAAATTTTAAAAATAAATAGAAGACTGGAAATAACACACATAAAGCTTTTTCCCAAGACCAATGGATTTGGTGAACAAAAACTCTCAAACCTACTTGACCAGTTTACCATGGTATGAAAAAGGACAAAATGACCCTGGTGTCTTTTCTTTCAGTGTTATTGTTCTATTTCTGATGACACTTGAAGAAGAAAGTCATTTGCTAATAGAAATAAAGCAGTCATTCAAAGGTGAGACAATTATTGATGAGACGGCAATAAAGAATAAAACAATCATGAGAAAATATAGTAAGGTCAAAACCCAAGGTTTAATAAAAAAACAAATACGAAGATTTTCCATGGATAAACAAGAGTCAACTGAAAAGATGGGCAGCTAGAATTTCCTGCACCAGAAGAATAGGTCAAAGAGTAAGAGAAAGAGAAAGATGAGGCACATGGGTGCAGTTGTGGAGGCCCTCCGGGACAGCACTGTGGAATGCCAACTGCCAGGTGATAGCTGTTGCCAGCTCTTGGACATTAGGCTGAAATCTAGGACTTCCATTCCCTGCTGTCTGACGAAAAGCTCTCCTGTATCCAGATTCTGCCTGGTCCTGACCTCCTTGCTAAGACACGTGCAGTCACCTGTGTCCTTGAGTCATCCTGGACTCTTCTATTCTCTTTTAGGGCTGAGTGCAGCACGGTTTTTAAAAAATCCTCATTTTTTCCCCACTTTTCTGGTTGGAAAAAAATGTGAATAGAAGAGAATTAAGAATGGGTGGAAAATGGGGAAGGGCGTTAGACCTGCTTGTAATCACGGGTGCCTTGTTAGGACTGATTTATGTCTGTCCAACTTAGAAAATGTATTTACCAAAACAATCCAGTCCTAATTCATAGAGCCATGGTTTTTCACCCTCAGTCTGACTTAAACTACTAACATGATTTAAACTCTGAAATGCACACATTGCCCAAGGCAAGGATTTAAGATGAGAGTCAAGTTTGCAATCTTTTACAAAGTATACTTTCTCATCCCCTGTCACTTCTCTAGTTACCAGATCTTTCCCAACCTGTCTGGATCTTCTGGGGCTTGGGCATAAATCAGGAGAAATGTGGTTGGAAATGGCCTCCTTTTCTTCAAAGCATCAGGTACCCACCTCAATGGTGCATTAGAAATCCATAATAGTGCATGTGGTTTCCGTTATGCCAAGGGAAATCCTATCTTAACTGCTCTAAACTGTCTCTCCAGTGTATGACATCGCAGCCCAAGCTGATTTAAAAATTTCTGAGGTCTTTGGGTTAAAATCAAGAAGGGATCTTCTACGCGCTCAGATCTAGTTTCTTATTCTGAGAGACACAGAGAGCGTGTGCTTGTGATGTATGTATGGTGCCTTGGCATGGTCTCTGAAGAAAAGATCGTGCTATGAGATTTCTGGACTCTAAATACCACTGTCCTTTTGGGACTTTAGAACTCCTCTGAGGCTGTTCCCAGCCTGAGCCAGAATGGTCACGAGAGTCCTGGGAACAAACATAAGACACGCAGCCTTGAGGCAATAGCGATATGTTCACAGCATTTTTTCCTTTCTTTTTTTCCTCTCTTTCTCTATTTTCCTTCCTCTCTCCCTTCCTCTCTCCTTCTCTCCTTCCCTTCCTTCCTCCCTCCTTCAATACCTTTATTATTGATTGTTTAACTTTTATTTTTGAGTTTTATGGTATATTTTTCAGAGGGCTGGACAGGCGGAAAAGGTTAGTAAATGATACGTATTTGTCAAACGCCTTCTTATCGCTTTCTTTTTGTTTCCAAGATGGTTATTATTTTTACTGTGTTGCTGCTTCCAGCGGTGGGGAGTAGCATTGAAGTCCATAGACAAATGGGTTACCTGCCACGATGAATAGATCTTTATGTGCCATTGACAGTCATCTAGTCATCAAACAGGGAGACCAAGGACTCAGAAGAAAACACTCATCAAAGCTCCTTGAAACACTCATCAAAGCGAGTATACCAAGAGATATATGCACAAGCCCTGTCCTCCAAAAATTACAGGCTAGTGGAAAAGACAAAAAGCAAAAACCCGAGAACCAACACTTACTGCACACTGATTATTCATTAATTCATTTAATACACATTAATTGAGAACATGCTCTGTGCTAGGAACTCTTCTAGGTGCCAAAGATAAAGCAGGGAACAAAAGAGACAAAGCTCTGACTTACTTTGTAGTGTAAGGGACCAGGTACTCTGTATATATGACTTTATTTGATGTTCCTAAGAACTCTGTAAGCTAGATATTATTATTTCCAGGTTACACATGAGAAAATGAAACTGCAGAGAGGTTAAATTACCAGTTTATTAGGGAAAGGTCCCAGATCTCCAACTAAGTCTATTTGATTCCAAACCCTATACACTTTCTATTATCTCTCATGGCCTTCAGAGGCTAATGAAATCATATGAGATATCACAGGGCAACACAGACTAGCCTAAGTACCAGAGGAATCCAGATGAGAGAGACCTGGGAAAGCCTGGAGCAGCCCATGAGAGTTTCATGGAGGCATCTAGTCTGAAGGATAGAAAGACAGAGCTTAGACAAGAGAAAAGAGGGGAAACAGAGCACATTGAAGGTGCAGAGGCACATGTGTGCATGGCCTGGTTAAGGACAAGTAGAAATGGCCTAAATGAAAAGAAAGATTCTCATAGGAAAAAATTTGGAGACAGAGCTAAAGAGACAGAGCCACAGTATATGTCCTCCAGCTCTATTATTGCTAAAAGGTTTTTTACCTTTTCAAAGTTATGATTTCCTTGTCAGTGAGATAGAGGATAATCATGGACATGTTTTTAGATGACTTCAACAACGACCAGCTAATAGGAACATTGGTTAATTGCTGGACAAAGGGTTAGCTCATGATTAGATTTCTACCCTGGATATATTTTTTAATACCCACTCAGATTCTTCTTTGGGCTGGCTTGGTGTTCATATAACTGGATACATGAGTATTTAGCCAATAAAACTGGTTGAAGAATGTGAGAAATTTATCTAGTACATGAAGTCATTGTTTCATATTTGTCTGAAGCTCCCAGCGGACTCTGAACACCAGACTTTCGTTCCCCTCTGCTTTCCACATTGCTCTTTCCCATGAGGAGATTCTTTTGATATCAGCATGGGGTATATGGAATTCTTTGGGGGTGAAAGGTGTTCTTTCTATTATAGTAACTTTTTATTTAACTAGTTCATTTCCATGTAAAAGCTGCTATTGATGCAATAAAATAAGAAGGGGCATATCAGATTTGTTTTTAATTTTCCTCTGGTGGGGCAGAGTTGCTGAGCAAATTTGTTGAGCAGCTGGAATGGCTAAGGTCACACTAACTTTGAAAAGAGAAGGTCCTGACATCAACATAGCCAAAGATCTGAATAATTCCGGGCTGCCTCCAATTCTGAAATCCATTTCTTCAGGCTGTTCATTTCTTCCTTTCTTTCTCCCACATTGGTTTCTGGCTTTTCCCCTTTTTCTAACGAACCCAATACTATGTGGATGTTTTAATTTTGCCTGCTCTAATGCAAACAGTTCCTATGGTATAACCTTTAGGTCAATTTTATCAAGCATTATTTGCTTGGTCGGTTCGGAAAGAAAAAAATCACATTCTTCTGCCCAGATCTCATGTAATTGCATGAATTCTCTGATTTAGTTGGCTCTGCAAATCTATCCCAAGGTGCACTGACTGCAGAAATGGAAGGGAATTCATTATACATTCCCTGTTGAAATAGTGACCTGCAAATAATGATGGGGAAATCAACCTTGATCGCTGTGCTTTCCCTTTAGTCTAATTTCTTCTGAACTTTAGACTGTAACTTGTTTTTTGGCTGGATAGCCCCAGGACATACTGGAGTCTGACCAAGGGGGTGCTGAGACCTGGATTTTCACACCATGAAGCTGGTAACAGTTTTGACTTCAATGCCTTGAAAAGTGGGTGATTTCAATTGCCCTGTTTCCTTTCAGGGGAAAAAGCTTTCTTTGCACCTAAACAATCTTCCGGTGCTTTTGACTGACAAGCATATTGTTATGATTATGACTGGACTTCTTGACTCCTGCAGGGATAGCATTTAAAACTGCCTGAGACTGGCACAAATCAAAATATTCATCAACTTAAACTATGTCAGCTAAAATGGAAAAGCCAAAATTGTAGTGTTTTATATCATGTCAGAAGTCCATGAACACGGTGTAAGACTGCTTAACTCTTTCCCTGCCTAAATTGTAGCATATAATAGAAGGTATCTGGATACTTTCTCAAAATTATATGTCATTAAATGCCTTATATTTCTCCCCTTATAGTATCCATTGATTTTGGGGGGAGGGCTTATTGGTTCAATTAACTCTTTTTTTTTGTTCCCATTCATTGATTTTTTTTAAAAAAATTTATTTATTTGCTTATTTATTTTTGGCTGTGTTGGGTCTTCGTTGCTGCGTGTGGGCTTTCTCTAGTTGCAGTGAGCGGGGGCTACTCTTCATTGCTGTAAGTGGACTTCTCATCACAGTGGCTTCTCTTATTGCGGAGCACGGGCTCCATGTGGGCGGACTTCAGTAGTTGTGGCGCACGGGCTTAGCTGCTCCATGGCATGTGGGATCTTCCTGCACCAGAGCTCGAACCCGTGTCCCCTGCACTGGCAGGCAGATTCTTAACCACTGCACCACCAGGGAAGTCCCCATTGATTCTTCAATGGATGCTTTTGAATCCTGTACTCTGCAGGGCACTGTGTTTGCCTTTGTGGGGAGGAGAAACTAAGTTCTTGCCCATGGTTGCTTGTCCCATTAGAAGAGAGACATATCCCTAAATAGCTATGAAATGAGTAGTCTGGTAGGTAGGTAGAGATAAGCTGCCAAGATAGTTTTGGAAAGGCGAAGTCACTTCCACCCAGAGAACAGTAAACTAGACATCTAAAGCACTATCTGTCTAACCTCTTATTTTTCAAGAATTTTCCTTTCTTCTGTTGGGCATGGGCACTTGGCAGTCTTTGTAAAATGGGATTCTGCCCTTCCCTACAAGTGCTCTCTCAGCTATTGTTGCTTGATCATTGACCACACTGATCGATCCGTTCCATTAGAATGCATATATTAGAACAAGAAGATTTCAGTCTCAGCACAGTAGCAGGAGTTCAAATGCAGGCCCTATCTACAGAGGGGCCAGAGAGCGCCATGGCATACACAGAGCCAACATGAAAACAGAGAAAGCTTGGTTCTGATAGAAATTTAGGTCCTTGGTGGCTTCGTGAAGCATGATTACTTTTCTGTCTCAAATCCTTCCCGCTCCTTCTCTCAGCACCTGCATTTCATTCAGGGAGCGGGTGGGCAAAAATGGGTTGACTTCTATCACTTACATCCCAAAGACCCCTTTCTAATGCAAAAGACTGTAAGAAAGGAGAAAGACGGGTTTGTCATTGAACAAAGAATGAGAAAGAGAATAGGAATCCTAGTGTAGCAGGATAATATTTTTATATATTAACAAATGTGTTTTTCCCCCGTGATTTCCTGTTACCCTTGACCCTCCCCCACCAGGCAGCCAGACCATGAGTCATTCCTTGCCTCAAGGGAGGGTTGTCACAGCAGAACCAGAGAACAAAAGAGACAAATTCTTGGCTTTCAGAGTTTAAAAAGCTGAGCTTCAGGCTTCAGACAAAAAAGATTTGGAAGAATATTTGATCAACTTGAGCCAATATTTTCCTGCCCACGTAAAATAAAAATTCCCCTGGCTGGGAGACAAGAGGCCATTCTAAAGCAAAGCAAGAAGGTTAGATGCTGGTGCCTCCCTGAAAGGGACTCTTGCACTCTATTCTTGCCCCCCTCCACAGGCTGAATCCTAGCTTAAGTGTGGGTTTTTTAGGTTCTGAGAACAAGGAGACCTATGCCTTATTTACAGGTTGGAAGCCAAAAGATGGCAAACTTCCCAAAGATCCCCTCTACCCAGCATTGTGCCAGAGACACTGCCTGGCACACCTAGAGCAAAAGGGTATGGGTTGCCTCAGAGAATTTTCCATGGTCCTAGAGTGGCAAAGGAGTTGTGAGCCTAAAATTTTCTTTGGTCCTGAGAGGTATAGAAATGGCCAAGAGGAAGCCAGATCTGGAAGAATCCCACAGTCTGGTCCAAGCGATGTTGAAGATGTAATCCACATGAATTGAATACGAGGGACAAGTGGTACCATATACGACTTAAGAGGATGCCAGCCTGGACAGATAACAACCAAGAACCAGACCCTAAGACAGGCAAGGGCAATTCTGGGAAAGTAGCTCAGCTTCCCTTTGGGTAGCGATCTGAATTTAACCCACGATTCTTTGCTCTCTGCACTGAATACTACCTCAAATGAAGGCTCTGATCAGGTCGTTTAGGCATCATTTAGATATGGCACACACCTCCTTAGATGGGACAGAGTTTCTACTAATCACCTTAAGGGAGGCTGACCTCCCTCATGGCCAACTTGTACTTTGTTGCCTCATATAAAAGCAAGAGCTCCTGATTCAATCTACTGCACCATATCAATTATTTATTGCTGTGTAAAAAACCATCCCTAAAACTTAATCCCTTTAAAACAAAAATCATTTTATTTGCTTCTGATGCTGTGTATAGAACATAAAAACTGCCCCTCTGATCCTAGTCCGAATTGCTGACCCACAGAATGGTGAGAAAATAAAATAGTTGTTTTAAGTCACTATTTTTTTCTCAAAGTCTTATTTGTTGAGGCATGTGTATATAGAGTGAAATTCACCCTTTTTTTTTTTTTTGCGGTACGTGGGCCTCTCACGTTGTGGCCTCTCCCGTTGCAGAGCACAGGCTCCAGACGCGCAGGCTCAGTGGCCATGGCTCACAGGCCCAGCTGCTCCGCGGCATATGGGATCTTCCCGGACCGGGGCACGAAGCCGTGTCCCCCGCATCGGCAGGCGGACTCTCAACCACTGCGCCACCAGGGAAGCCCGAAATTCACCCTTTTTAAGTGTATAGTTTTATGTAAGCCATACCTGATTTAGATGATATTTAGATGAGACTGGACTTTAGACTTCAGATGCTGGAATAAGTTAAGGGTTTTGGAGCTGCTGGGATGGAATTTGTTTTAACAGCATCCCAGTTCTTGCTACATATATGTGTATTAGTCAGCCTGGGTTGCCATAACAAAACATGATAGGCTAGATAGCTCAAACATTAGAAATGTATTTCTCATAGTTCTGGAGGCTGCAATACCAAGATCAAGGCTCCAGCTGATTCGATTTCTTGTGAGCATTCTCTTCCTGGCTTGCAGATGACCATCTACTTGCTGTGTCCTCATATGAGGGAGAGGGAGAAAGAGAGAGAAAGAAAGAGGAAAAAAGAGAGAGAGAGAGGGAGAGAAAGAGAATATGAGGGCTTTTTGTTGTCTCTTATGAGGACACTAATCCTATCAGATCAGGGGCCCACCCTTCCGACTTCATTTAACCTTAGCTACCTCCTTATAAGCCCTACCTCCAAATACAGTTACGCTGGAGGTTAGAGTTTCAACATACATATTTTGGGAGGACATAATTCAATCCACAGTAGAGACGTGGGGTCACAGCTCCCTGACATATACAAGAGAATTGAATTGACAAAAGCACCACCAGTTCGAACTAAAAGAGACTAAGACTTTCCAAAATGAAAAGAGACCTCTGGTTCCTCAGGTTTCTATGGACAGGAAGCAGGCTGAGAAAGCTACTCATTTGCAAACATGGGTCATTTCTTCTGGAAAAGGGAAGAGATGTCTGAGTGTGCAGGCTAGAATTGTGAACTAGGGAGCCACTCCCAGAGAGCAGAACTAGGCTCTCATTACATTCCCTGGCCCCAGAAGAGGGAGACCTGACAACATACCTCTGGCTAGATTTCAGAATGCCTTCTGTTTGCCTCATGTTCCTCTTCTTTTTAAAAGGGAATGTCTACTGAAGCTATCCTGTTCTGTCTCACCACTGTATGTTGGTATGTGGTCAGGACAGGTAACTTTTCATTTTAGTTCATAGGTCTTTAGATTAAGAGGAGCCACACTGGAGGAGTTACACCTGAGGAGCCTCATTGTGTGGCTGAACCACATTGACTCCATTCTGTCAGCTCCATCTTAGGCCCGCAGTCCTACCCTCTCCCCTTTCTGCATCACTGAGCTTTAGCCTCCTCACAAGCAATGTACCCAAGCCAGATAAGTTCCCTATCAACTTTTACTCTTGCCTTCATTTAATATGAAAACTGGAAGAACGCCTTTTGCTGATGCAGATGGTTAGTGATCATGAGACCCCCCCCCCCAGGGGTGGAGGCAAGGAAAACCTCCTGGTTCCTGTCAACGCAGACATACTTCTCCCTAGTAGTCAGATTCTGTTTTTAGCTTTGACCCCCTAATTTCCCCTGTGCCCTTTTGGATGGTACAGAGGGAAGCTGTGAATGTCTCTGGATCATCATCAGCTTGGTCCTGCCTGTATGGAAGTTACCATAATAAACTCCATAATTGCACTTTATGGAGTCACCTACTTCCGTTCTTGGTCTCAAACTTTCTTAGTTTGCAGGATATTGTTCAATACTCATCCATATCTGGACTTGATCAAAGGATGAGATCCTGGACTCCATGCCTGAAACCAGACTAGGAAGGGACTTTTAGGGGAGGCGGTGAGTACATTTTGCATGTGAAATGGCTGTGACTTATAGTAGCGAGGGGGAGGGTGCAGACTGTGGCTAAATTGTTTGCAAAGATGCCTACAACAGTTCCTCCCTTTTCTGTATGATTAACCCTTTTCAGAGTGCGTTTCTGTTCCTCCCTTCAAGATGTAGAGTACATTTTGCCACCACTCAAATCTGGGCTAATTTAGTGGCTTGCTTTGCAGTGGAATGCAGAAGTAAGATATGTGACTGCTAAGCCTGGGTCTCAAGAAGCTTTGCAGCTTACACCCTTGCCATCTTAGAACCCCGGGACGTCCATAAATAGAAATTCACGCTACCCTCTTGAGGATAAGAGACTAAATGGAGAAAAAAGCCCAGGTGACAGACATCGCCAATTGCCAGAATGTGAGTGGGGCTTTCTTAGGTCATCTAGCCCTGAGAAGTTACCAAATTACTGCAACCACATGAGTGTTCCCCAGCAATCACAGTGAACTTCTCTGCACAGCCTAGACCAAAGTATTGACCCACAGAATCACAAGCAAATAAAAGTGGTTGCTGTTTTAAGACACCAAGTTTTGGGATGGCTTACTATGCAGCTACAAATAACTGGTATATATGGCCTGAATGGCAGACTTGGTTTCTTTTCGGGTTGGAGTAATTTTCCTCAAATGAGGATTATTCCGGCATGAGCAATAAAGGCTTCAGGGACTCATTTCTCAGCTCATGCAGTAGGGTATGATTTCAGGATTTCCTCAACTCCTCTCCAGGCAGTAGCACTATTCTCACACCTGCTCTCTGATGCTTGAAATTCCTTTAGCTGGGGGTTAAGATTTCCACTACACAAATTAAAATACATTACTTTAAAATATTCCACTACATTAAAATGCAGACACTCTTGGGAAAAGTAACCTACTGACTTAAAGTTTCCCCAAGATGTAAGTAACCGTTGTCTTGGTCTGTCTGGGCTGCTATAATAGAAACTTGAAGGACATTTGGTCCAGTCCAAAATGTCCATAAGAGACACTTGGTCCATAAGATATTTGGTCCCATCCAAAACCATTTGGCATGGACCAAATATGCTCATAGAAGTTTTGGACAGGACCAAGTGTCTGAAAAATTAACAGAATAGCATAGACTGGGTGACTCATAAACGAGTCACTTGAGATATTTATTTCTCAAGTTCTGGAGGCTGGGAAGTCCAAGATCAAGGTGTTGGCCGATTCTGGGTCTAGTGAGGACCTGCTTCCTGGTTCAGAGATGACTGTCTTCTTGCCGTGCCCACACATGGTGGAAGGGGTCAGAAAGTTTTCTGGAGTCTCTTATAAGGACACAAATACCATTCGTGGGGGCCCTACCCTCATCACCTAATCACTTCCAAAAGGCCTTGCCTCCTGATGCCATCACGTTGGGGGTTATGGCTCAACATATGAATTTTGGAGGGACACAAGCATTCAGTCTCTAGCAACTGTATTCAGATCTTTTCTCAAGAACAGATTTTGAGTGAGAACATTGATTACAAAAGGGCCTAGACTATCTAAGATAAATTGTTTGCATAGCATTTTGTCCAGGGTACAACAGCCTGAGACAAAATTCACTGGTATAGGGAGACATTAAAGTCCACAAAAAATCTTGTCCTCTGACTTTGGTTCAGATTTTTAACTATCTTCCAAAGAATCATAGAAACATGGAGAGACATCTGGCAGTAAGATACCTACCTCTGTCTGCTGGGCTTTTCAGGGCATCCGTCAGAGTCTGGAAATTGTTTACCCCACTTGACGGCTACTGGGTATCACACTTCTCATCCTAGTGAAAGGCTCACCTCCACTGTACTGTGGGGTTCAGTTAGTCACTAGCTCTAGAGTTGTCCCCATCTTCCACCAGCAGCATAGCAGTAGGGAAAGGAAAGCTGACTAGAAAGCTGGAAACGTTTCTGGACCTATGGGGCACTGGGGCCATGTCTACTGGTAGTTTCTGAGGGAAATGCATATGAGATAAATGAACCAAGATAATAAAAATAACTCAGTGTGGTTGCTTCAGGTATTTTCAGTTATAAAAGCCAGGTCTGAGCAACTGTAATTATAGTTCTACCAGACTGTAGTTCCATATATACGGCTATGAACTTTCAAGTCTGTTTGTGTCTTAATTACTTGGTTTTTGCTTGGCTAAGAAAATTTGAAATGGAAGATTCTGGGTTTTAAATTAGGTGAAGGCTCTGGTGTAAATACAGAGCTTCAGGATGCGGGGTACAACTAATGGTTACATGTAATGTACATATGGCAGTGTAACCCTACAACTGAAATAAGAGTTCGTGAAATGACTCTTCTAACTCCCATTATTCATTTGCTTCTCTTCCCTCTAAGAGCGCGATACCATACATTGCAAGGTTATTATTTCACTCCTCATGTGAACCTTTGGCCTAGTGACTTATCCCTTGAGGCATGCTATAATCACTGAGAAATGTGCTCTCTGTCATGTCTTATTGCTTAATTATGGCTCTATTTTAGATGCCTAGAGTCATTTGGCTTGAAAAGACCTCTCTTATGTGTGTGATCTTTGAACATGCATCCACACTGTCATCCTTGAGTTCACACCAGTCTGTTCCATTTCCATCTTGTTCTGGCTTGGGCAATAATTATTGCCCCTTGGTTCAGCAACACCTTGAATTACTGTAATGAGATATTATGCTCTTCTCCACATAAGATACCATCAACCCTTTGTCAGAAAGGTATGTGCTTAAAGTTCATTTTACCAAGCTTGATTTTTTTTTTTAACTGATAAATCCCAGCGGGCCCCCTGTTTTACATCATGTCATGCAAAAACTTCCTTTCACTCTTGTTCTGGTGACTACAGTTTTTTAGCTTAAAATCTGGACATGTTGTCTAGCAGTTTTTTTTGTTTTGTTTTTTTAGTTGTGTATGTGTTGCTCCTCAGTGCTAAAGGCAAACTGAGATATGGCAGGTCCTAAATACATTCAGAGATCACAGAACAACTGTATAGACTCTCTAAAATTAGAACTGTTCTAAAAATTTGGGACTTCTGGAGAATGCATCACTGGCCACTTATTTTGCTTCCCATTAATAATACATTATGTTCTTTTATCAGCATTTGTTTTATGCATGTAAATCTTAGTCCTTCAAGCAGACTACAAGCTTCTTAAGGACAAAAGGCAGACTGTATACCTCTTATATAGCTCTGCATGTATGCAGTTACACACAGCTGTTTTTTTGATCAACTGCGTGAAGAGATGATGTTGTATTTTCAAGACAACTGTTTGGGATTAGGAGCTTGCCAAAGTAGCCTGACATTAAGGTAAAGGCAGACTGGAGAATCGCGTCCTGCTTCATCCCTCCAGAGAGCAGTTCAAGTCTGGCCTGGGATAGATCTATGTTGAGAAGGGGTATAATTACCCTGGTACAGAGTGGCCCCAGGTCTTGTCTGGCAGACTGAGTTATATCTATCAAGGACTTTTAAAATGCTGACTTAGCTCTTAGAAATACAAAACCCAAAACATCATTTATAAAGGTCACTGGGAATGGCCTGGGTCAGAATAACTTGAGTTCATTTTGTGCCAATGCCTCAGAAGAGGAAGCTGCTGAATACTTAAAGCTCCTTGAGAATACTATGTTGCCAAATCCAAACAAAGAATGAGAGAGGTTTATAGCTGACTTTTTACTCTATAATTCAAATGCCAATCTAGCAATGAAATATGTTCTAGGAATTCCAATCAGAGATTTGTATCAGCTGACTTGGAAACCAGCTGTGCTCTCAGTGAGTACAAAGATTTACCACCTGCAATTGCTATAATTCTGTACAATTATGCAGAGGTGAAAAACGTGAGAAAAACTTTTTATTTTAAATGTATTGAGAACCATGCTTTAGGAAATTTTGCTTCTCTGAAGCCTATAAAAATGGCTCTAATTTAAAGAAAGTAGTAGAGTCTCAAGTTATAACTCTTAAATTCTGGAATTCATGTTTACCCTTCAAAGTATGCCTTTTTAAGATAATGAGTGAAAATTACTACAATTTGGTAAACCCTATCTTTTAAATAGAACAAGTGAGATAACAAAGCAGTTAACTCCTAAATTACATATCACATCATTAAGAGCCTTGATAACATTACGCTCTAACTATCTGAGAAGAGGGAGGAAGAGGAGTTAAACACCAGAGAGGAACAGTTCTAACGAAGCATCCCAGTAAACTCATGGCAGTAATTTTGAACCAGTAATTTCGTTCATAACATTTCATAAATTGTTCACAAAATAATTATTGGGGCTTCCCTGGTGGTTAAGAATCCGCCTGCCAATGCAGGGAACACGGGTTGGAGCTCTGGTCTGGGAAGATCCCACATGCCGCGGAGCAACTAAGCCCGTGCGCCACAACTACTGAGCCTGCACTCTAGAGCCTGCGAGCCAGAACTACTGAGCCTGTGCTCTAGAGTCCGTGCACCACAACTACTGAGCCTGCGCTCTAGAGCCCGCATGCCTCACCTACTGAAGCCCGCGCACCTAGAACCCATGCTCTGCAACAAGAGAAGCCACCGCAATGAGAAGCATGCCCACCACAATGAAGAGCAGCCCCTGCTCACCGCAACTAGAAGAAAGCCTGTGTGCAGCAACGAAGACCCAAAGCAGCCAAAAATAAATAAATAAAATAAAATATTAAAAAAAGAAAATAATTATTGTGGATTTCTGAATCCATATATCAAAAGTCTTTCAAGTGTATTTTATGATTTTAAAAGACATCAGGGCTATCCTGGAAAAACCAGTGCATATGGTCCTCATACCAATGAGCCCCCATTCTCACTCATTTGCTCTGTTCCTCTCACACATGGGAGACAGCTGCCTTGTACAAAACGGATGCAATATAACTTTGTCACTTATATCATCACCTGAGCACTTGGATACCACCCTGGGAAAGCCAAGTAAGGTAAGTTTTTCAAAATAATGGTTTCAGTGGACCTTTTATAGACATTTGAAATCATTTCACATGTACAAACCCTGAATGAGTTATAAAGCAAAATTTTCAAGTGGAAAAATGCTGTGAACTTCATGGCCTAATATATGTATGAGATATATTGAGTTTAGAACTGCAACTTTACTAGCACTTTAACATGAGCCAGTCGGCCAACCTGCCATAAGTGAAATCTCTGGCTCTCAAATTCCTCAACTGTAAAATAAGATGATTAAATCGAATCATCTCTGAGTTCCCATCCAATTCATTTATTTCATGGTTCTCAGTTCTCCTTGTACCTTATAAGTACTTAAAGTATAGACTGAGAATTAGATTGTACCTACCTGCATTTAGCCAATATTATAGAAGCTGAATTGAAGGTTTTTCCCTAAAAGAGGCTTATAAAAAGGAGGTAAGTGTATCTACCACATGGAGATACACGATACATTATTGCCACACAGTGCTTAAGAATACACACTAGGGACTTCCCTGGTGGTCCAGTGGCTATAAAAAAAAAAAAAAAAAAAAAGAATACACACTAAACTGCTTAAAACTTTGAAAGGCGACATTATAAATGCATTAGAATCACTTATTCCTTAGAAAAATAAGTGTATTAGACAACGAAGCTTTCCGTTTTTATGTACGTAATTCATGAATAAAAAAACAACTATCTGTATAAAAGCCTCTGTTTAGAGAAGTCAGTAATGGAAAGCTATAAATTCAACTCAAATTACATAATATAAAAATACAAAGTTCATCTGCATTACTAGAAGGTAATACCCTCAAACAAACTCATTTAAAAATAGTATGTTCCCAACTTTTCAGAAGTTATTATGGATACAATGTTACATTTGTCCTTATCTTCTTTTATAATAGTTCTCTAAGACTTAAAATGTAGTATTTGTACTTTTGGAATTTCTGATAAATAGATCATAATTTAATGTGATATTCATAGATTTTTGTGACGAAACTACAATATTTATTTACACATTCACATATAGCACAATGTAGGGGTCAAGTATCAGTGACAGTAACAAACTATTGAAGTAATAAGAAAACCATCATTTTAACAATTTAAATGTTTTATGACAGGATAATTTATATCCAACATATAAAACACATATCTTAGAGGTAACTTTAAGAAAATATATCAACTTTTTTAGATAATCCAAAGTAGCAATAAGATTTTTTATATTATTTTCAGCCTGCAGAAGGGTAAATTTAATCAATGTGCCGATTAAAGAAGAGACAATATATTAATAGTGAAATTATTTATATACCATGGTATGTGTATATCTGTGTGTGTGTGTGTGTGTGTGCATGGGCGCTCATGTGTATCAACTAACCAAAACTCAGGTTGTAAACTAAAGCCGTTTAAATGGCAAATTGAAAAAAAAAGTGATGCTGGTTTAAGTTTTCTGGTTCTTTTCATAAACTACAACTTCCAAGTTGTGTTTTACAACTCTAGTGAGATCCAAATAGATAATTCAACCTACTACTTTTGTTGGTTGTTCCTCATTCTTTTTCACATGTTAGCTTTTATGTCTCTTTACTGATTACATAAAATAGTACTCTCATTCTCAACATTTCTCCCAGGAGAAGTTAAATGAGTTCAATTAGGTACTGAGTTCATTTTTCACTTTACTTTTCAGTATTCACCTGGTCTAAAAACACTATTAACCGTGTAGTTTTTCTTCCATCCTTTTAAGTCACTAGTTTGTAAGCGTACAATGAAGGAACTGGATCAAAATCAAGGTGAACTATGCCCCCATATAAAAAATGATCATAATCTCAGATTTTCTAGAATGTTCAAACGTTATACTAAAACTAATGGATTTAAAAATTAATACTGCTTTGAAGAGGCATTTATCAGAGGTCATGGCACGATCTACAACAGAAAGCTTAGTTTACTGAATGTTAGTTGTAAAGAACAAACACTGGCACCTCATGTGGTCAGAGCAGCTGAAATGTCTTTTACAGTAGTTTCAACTTCTTGATTTGGCTGGTCTGGATCAAGAAGGGCAATGCTACTGGAGCTTTCACACTGTTCATCTACCTTTGGGGAAGCAGCCTGGTCTTGATGCTTTTTGTTCTCTTTAGCAAACCCTAAGCTCATATTCTCCCCAGAAGGCTGAAATGGCCTCTCTGAATGAACCACTTGTTTCCCTACTTCTGCTTCTTGTTCACACAGCAGTCTCTCCACCTCCACCTCGAGCTCCAAAGTCTCCTCATCAGCGTGCACATCTAGTTGTTGCATCAACTCCTCCAACTTCTTGGCCTTGCGGAGCTCGTTTTGCTGTATGATCGTACAAAGGTGTTCAGTGAGTTGCTCTTTAAGCTCAGTCTTGCGCTGTAGATCTAGCTTTGCTGTAACATACTCTGCTTCAGCCCTGTCAAACCGCTTCCTGCAGGGACAGGTACAAAGACTGGTCCATTAGTTTTCCATTGAAGAAGACAGTCAAAGGAGGGCCTAGAAATAATAATATATATATATATATATATATAAAATGAAAATATGGCTATTAATACTTTACGAACACTTATCTACATGTTAGACAAAGTAGGCTACTGCTGCTGAAACTTCCACAACATGCACACTTGGACTCTCCTAACCTAACAACATTCTTCGGCACCCATTTCCTCTTTCCAAGGCTGTGCTTGAATGAAAGCAGGCTGAGAGGTTAATTCAGTGGTGTGCTAGCTCCAGTGGGGGAGAGCCCTAATTTGTAGTGTTTATCAATTTCTGTAGTAAAAATACTATTACTATGGCCAATTTCAAGCTATCAGTGAGATATCACTGAATACAGAATTGGGAAGAGATACACAAAGTCTCTCATGAACCAGGGCAAGCCAGCTCCAGCACACAACTGGTTAAATGTATGAGAGAGAAAATAATAAGAGATGGAGAAAGTAGAAAATCTATGTCTTTTGATTAATGGAGTAGAAAAGGAAGAAAAATTTTGGTGGAGAAGGACATGGACAGTGGTTCAGAAATGACAGAGCACAGCCAGCCCAATGACACTAGGTGAGAGTAAGAAGTAAACACCAAGTAGAAGAGAAAACTTCAGGATACGTTTAAGCAGGGTTTCCCAACCTCAGCATTACTGACAACTTGGGCCATGTAATTCTTTGTTGTGGGGAGCTGTCCCGTACATTGCAGGATGTGCAGAGCATCACTGGCTTTCTCTCCTTAGTTGTCAGTAGCACCCACTGGTTGTGAGAACCAAAAATGTCTCCAGACATTACTAAATGTCTCCTAAGGGGCAAAACTGCCCCCAGTTGAGAATCCCCAGGTTAAGCTGTTTTCACCCTCTCCACTCTGTAACAGACTACTGTTAGACTTCTATTAAGAAAAGTTTATTACTTTTATATATATATAGAAACTCCATAGGTAGGTAATCCCAGACTTATTTGAAGTAGGGTAATTCTACGTGGGGAAGTCACTTTGCAATCTTCCTTTTTCTTTTTTTCTTCTTTTTTGCCTTTTCCATACAATATGTTGCTTTTCTTTTTGCCCAGAAAAGAGGATGACCCCTACCTACCAACTAATTATTCTATTTAGTTACCACTAACAGTGGCGAAGGCCATGATGCCTTACCTGTTATGACTGCCTTACCTTACTCAACATAATAAATAATTTCTAATACTAGAGTTATAGCAAAAAAGAAACAGGTATATCTCCTTATGCAAGATTCTCTGTCTTGGAGGGAAATATAGTGAAAAAATAAAAGGCCTTGCTTTTAGAGAACCCAGGGTTCCAAACCTGCCTTTGCCACTTACTATGTGTGTACCTCCTTTGTTGAAGGCTTTTCCTGGATGTAATGAGCAGATATTCAGTCATACTCACTCAGGTAAAAAATGGGTTTTATTGTAGGATACAAGAGGCAATCTCACAGGCATGTCCTCAGAATCAAAGGCTATTGCTCATGCTAATGCTGAGAAACCACAGTTTCTCTCTTTAGGCTTTCCTATCATATTCACAGCCCAATATGGCCACCAGCTGTGCCTTGACATCAAATTCACTCCACTCAATCCCTCAGTGTTCCAATCCCAAAATTCCAGAGGGAGGGCCTGGGTTGGCTTGGCTTGACTCGTATCAGTTTAAACAGAACTCTTAGTGCCAGGCCATGCCATGCACCCCAGTTTAGTCTATGGATTAAATGTTCTGGAGTTCCCATCTTTGTTCTTATCAGGTGTGTCCCAGGCTCAATATCATGAATACAAAACACAGCCAGGTTCCTGTAGAAGAGGCTGCAGAAAAGGCATGCAGTGACTGAAAATTCCAGTATGGTGACCAGGGGTGGTTTCTTTCTTTTTTTTTTTTTTTAACATCTTTATTAGGGTATAATTGCTTTACAACGGTGTGTTAGTTTCTGCTTTATAACAAAGTGAATCAGTTATACATATACATATGTTCCCATATGTCTTCCCTCTTGCGTCTCCCTCCCTCCCACTCTCCCTATCCCACCAGGGGTGGTTTCTTGAACTAAGTCTTGGTTTATCTGTAGAATGGTGATGATAATAACATCTCATAGGAGTGTTAATTAAGCATTAAATAGAATAAACAGGGCAAGTGTCTAGCCCAGTGCCTGGAAGGCATTCAAGAAGCAGAACTTCTTCTTCAGAGCACCAGAATAAAAAAGCACTGTCAGTGTACCACTAAACATGTATCTAAAATTAAAATTATGTACAATTTAAGGACTTGGTGTTTATATTTGAAAACTTATTTACATTATGTTCACTTCTCATATTTCATTTTTTTACTGTCATCTAGTAAATATAAGAATGAGAACTAGATGTTTTTCAATTACCCCTATGTTAAAAGAATTGTTGTAAAGGAGCTGTGTTGGGTATCTGGAATCCCTTATTTCCATACTTTATAACATATCCTGTTTATGAATGTTCTTTCATCAAGCTTAAGAGCTCTGACAACATTCTCTACAGGTATACATATCTTGTCTCTCCCCCCCGCCAGCTCAAACCTCCCTTCTCTGCAAGTCTGTGGTCTCCCTCAGCCAAAGTCAGTTAGAAAGATTTACTGACTGGGCTCATGAATGCTGAATTGAAATTAAAATTTGCAAATAGGTCCCTAGGTTTCCAATGATCTTTCACCCTGGATAAATCACTGAAGATTCTGCATTTTGTTTATTTATTTAAAGCCCTTCTGGCCAGAAACACGCATATATATTTATTTTTTACAGAGTGATTTATGTTCAAAATATTGATTAGTTTCACAAACTGCACTATGAGTCTGGGGGTCAGGGGGATAATACCAAATCAGAGTATGAAGACATACTTTGGAACAGAATAATAAGAGCATTATACATACCACAGTAAGACAAATTGAACTGGAAATGTAATTATAGAATTGTTTTATTATTTTAAAGGAAAGTTGAATGATTTAATGAATCTTATTTAAAGGATTCTAGAAACTGTCTCTTGGTTTTGGTTCCCCGAAATTTTTTAAAAACACCGTTAACCCTTGGCATGTCATTAGGTTCCAATGAAATACTTAGTTCTTCAGTTTCTTTCCAGAGCAGTTCTATTTGTAAGGATCAACATATCATTATTTTTATCCTTTCTTAGAAGTATTCCAGAGAACAAAGAGAAAATTTACTTATATTTTGAAAAATAGACTTTAATTATATTTTGCAATTACTATATGGGTCCACTTTTATAAACCTAAGATACATTATGGGATTGTTGAAATATATTTTTTCCTATATCTTGAAACATTTTGCCATTTCATCACCCTAGGAATTATTTACTCATTACTCATCAATTATTCACATTTATGCTAAAAAATTAAAATAATAAGAAAACAGAGAATGATGGAATGACCTAAAAGGATACTATAATGAAATAAATCATCATCGCTTAGTTTCCTTACTGTTTTGCCAAAGTATTACATCACCTTTAAATAAGGTATAAAAGAAGACTGGAAATACCAAACTTGTAATCTGCTCTTAGCTTTCACTGTTCAGATGAGAATTATTACTTTTCATTTTCTACCCAGAATGACAAAGAAAATTGACAGATGAAGACATTTTGCAGTTATTAGACAAATCAAAAGATGCATGTTGCGGAGGCTAAAACATGACCCCCCCCCCAAAAAAAAAAGATAGTCATTTCTTAATCCCAAGAACCTGTGAACATTTCCTTAAATGGCAAAAGATGTGACTAAAAGATTTTGAGAGGAGTCTATTCTGGACTATCCAGCTGGGCCCTAAATACAATCACATGTATCCTCTTAAGAAAAAGGCAGAGGAACTTTTGAGAGAAAACAGGAGGAATCAATGAGACTATGGAGACCCAGAACTGAGTAGTGTGGCCACAAGCCAAGGAATGTCTCCAGCCACCAGAAGAAGCTGGAAGAGGCAAGGCATGTATTCTTCCCTAGAGTCTCTGAAGGAATAATAACCCCACTGACACCCTGATTTCAGACTTCTGGTTTCCAAAGGCATAAGAGAATAAATTTTTGTTGTTTTGAGCTACCCAGTTTTTGGTAATTTGTTATGGCAGCCCTAGCAAATCAATATAAATGCAGAGACAGGCTAGATTCTAGATGGTGAAACTGACCATGTAAGTGAAATCTCAGAGTATGAGTCTTCAGAAAAACACACCCTAGATGAATTTTCTCAAACTCAAGAATCAATGAGTGAAAAATATATTTCTGACGATAAAAAGGAAATACGTTATTCTCCTAGAGTTAATAATTTCAAGAGGAAGAATTTTATCATACAATATTTTACAAGTACCTGGACCACCCTGTGTGGCTAAAAGGATGTAACGATATTCTTTTAGCTTTTTATAATGTTTGCAGTCAAACATTACTTGATATAAAATTTTTTAACAAAGGTGTTTTCCACAATCTTTTATTCTTACTTCTTTAAGTTATTCATAAAATGACTCAAAACATTTATGTATATATGTTTACACGTGTATGTGTGCATGTGCGTATGGGAGCGTCTATTAAACATCGATGGCAAATGGTGGTCATTGTTTTTGCTGGTATACTGAGGGTTAAAGAAATGTTCTACAGGCAGCCACTCTAGTTCTACAAGCTGCCTGCGCAGCACACGGCAGCACTGTAATCACAGCTGTGAACAGCAGCAGCAGTGACAACTCTCTCCGCTGGGACACTCCAAGTACCATCTCCTCAGAGGTGGATACCCTGACACTGCTCTACAGAAACCAGTTTTAGGATGAATTCTGGCCTATTCGTATCCAAGAACATTTTGTGGACACAGCACCATGCCAGCCACTCCAGAACTACAATGTTTTTATTAAAAAAAAAAAAAAAATCAAGGAAATCTCCCACAGAACCACAGAAACTGCCCTGCGGATTACCTTCTAGTAGAAATCTAGACCATAATACTATATCACCAATCTATACTTTCTTAATAACCACAGATGTAAATTTAGAAAATACTGTCTTAATCTTATGCATGAACAAGATACAACCCTGGTTCTAGTCTAAATTGTCAGTGGCTTCTCTTTGACTTAACTCAAGAGCTTATGTTTTTAAAAATAACCTCACACGTACGATAAGGATATTCACATACATCTATGTCAATACTAGTATCATGATAAACTGTCATCTTTAGCTTAAGAAATGTAAAAATTTACCATATAAAATCTCTTTACTATATAAAAATGTACTAAAATGTCATTAAAAATATTCATATACTATGGGATGTCTTCTCTTTTAACCAGAATCCCACCTTCTTTGTGGTTCTCAGAAGGCTAAAATTATGACATTTCTTATATAATTTTCAATGTACAAATGCATCCTCTTCAGCCTCCCCTAGGACTGAATTAAAACACGATCAAATGATTTTTCTGTGGAGATATCCAGAATAATCAGAATTATTCACTTAAGGAGCTACAAAGGCATAAATATGTTCCTCTGGCAAACTTAAGTTACAGAGAATAAAATGTGCTAAAAATCTACGCTTAGTTTAATCTTAATAAAACCTTGGTTACCTCCTTAATGACCTTATTAATAGAAATGGAACCACCAGTTATCAGCTACTGATGGCATTAATTTACACAGTTAATTAATAAAAGCAACCCATTAGGTCTAAGAGCATATGGTCAAACAACAATTACAAAAATCACAAGGACACCACAAACCTCTTTCTTAAACAATAAACAGTGAATTAAAAACCACAATCAAGCATTTCCTCTTTATTAAATTGTTACATAAACATTCTGATGCTGTGGTTTACCCTGGACTAATGCGGCACTCTGATTGATTTCTAGTGTTACAGAGAAAGATGCAAAACCGAGTCATTAACACAGCATTCCCTTGTGAAAAAAGACAATCCAGGATGATTAAAGCAATGTTGAAAGGACTGATAACCCTGAAATTGGGCTTAATTTTTTGCTTTTATCTGTTTGCAAAGCTCATGTAATTCTTTACATGTGTTAGTTTGTTTTGAGAATATGCAATGATGATTTTTTCTCTTTAAAAAAATGTCAATCATTAAAACCAAGGAAACACATGATAGCAAGCCATTTTATATAGAGTATAATTGCAAAAAAAAAAAAGAAAAAACTTCAAGCTTTCAAGACAGAGTGGTATTTTCTTTCAAATACTCAAAGGTTTTAAAAAATAAACTAGATCTCCTTTCTTTGATGAAAACTGAAATGAGAAATAGGCTAGTCCCTATACCATCTCACATAATCAAAATTTCTAAAAAAGAGAGCACAGACTTGGTGTTAGAATAATATATAGAGTTCTGGGGCAAGTCATTTAGACATTTAATGAGTCTCAAATATTAAACAGCTGATGGTTTAGCAGGAAAGACTAAAATGTAAATAAATAATGCAAGAAATGCTCTAACAGGGATATAAACAAGGTTAATGGGTAGGGCAGAGTTAAGGAAGACTTCAAAAAGGAGATACTTGATTTAGTATAAAACTGGAATAAATACAGCGCCTAATAGGGTCATTATGAGGCTTAATGATGACATATATAAATGCCCTGGCCTAGCGAGCAATAAACGTTAACTAAATTAAACTCCTTGTTCAGAGTTCCATTTCCCCAACTTACCAAGCATATGAATAGTCAAGGCTGGCCTGATCAATCCGGTTCCTGAGGATTCCAATGTCAGCTGACACCATGTCATCTAAAGCCTGTAACTCCTTCTGGATCCTCTTTAGTTTCATGGTTTCTGCCTGAGTTCTTTTAGATCTATAAAATGAGGAATATGAGTGGAAAAATGAAAACATTTTAAAATCATGTATCCATACACAATATAAGTGAAAAAAGCAAGCTACTGTATATACAATATGATTATAATGTGTAATTTTTAAGAATTAAAAAAAAAACAGAAAAACTGAGATAAAACAAATGCTGGTAACATTTTGGTATATCTCTAAAACTGCATTTGCACTTTTCCTCCTTATTAGGCCAAATTATATATTAGTACATACTTTTTTATACACAAGGAAAAAAAGTAATTAAAAAAAACCAATAGAGAGTTCACTCATAGGCCTATATTCATTCCATAAGGATGAGAATAAGCACTAAAAGGATGTATCTGTATAGAGAACTGGATATGCTGGAATACTGAACACAGCTTTCCAAATTCCAGCCTTAAACTCTTCTTGCTAAGCCTACTTCCATTTGTCTGATACTTAGTGGACGCCAAGAACAGCTGCCTACATTAAACACCATTCCTTTATAAGTCTGAGAACATCTATTTGGTTTTATTATTTTTTAAAATAATTTTTATTGGGGTATAGTTGATTTACAATGTTGTGTTACTTTCAGATATACAGCAAAGTAAATCAGTTATACATATACATATATCCACTCTTTTTTAGATTCTTTTCCCATATAGGCCATTACAGAGTATTGAGTATAGTTCCCTGTGCCATACCGTAGGTTCTTATTAGTTATCTATTTTATATATAGTAGCGTGTATATGTCAATCGGTTTTAATTTTCTTAAGATTCATTTCCCCAAACTTCTTTGATTCCTCTTCCTTAGGAAAACTACAGGTCCTCAAAATTCTTCTTTCTGGGGCTCAAAACCAAACACTCTTTTTGTTCCTTTGTTTAGAAGCAACCTCAGCCTTCTCTCCAACCCCACGTACATCATCTACTTAAGAAACAGAATAAACAAATACAAAAGCCAACCTTTAATCACAATTCCACTCATTTCGAAATTTCATACACATTCTCACAGGAGAATAAAACTCCCAATAAAACCACTATACTGCAACTTACATTCTCCTGATTTCTACTCCATTATGCATTTACCCTTATTTTCTGCCTACAAAAGTTAACCTCGTGATCTTTTTACTTCAAGTGATTCACTATCCATTTAGTAATAATCTAATCAGGTTATATTTCCTTACACTTCTGTCTACAGTAATACTTTCTGTCTTAAATCAAAAGCACATAGAGAAGAGTAAGTGCTGAGCCTGTAAATCTTTTTGTAAAATCCCGAGTAAACAGCCTCCCCAACCTCTTCCAAACTGAAGACTACTAAAATGCTTTTCAATAATCACATTGTTTTTCTTCTTGAAACATAAGTTCAGTAAGTTGAGTATTTCCTATGCTTCATGAAAGATCAAGGTGTACCAGTAAGAAAAAAAAAATCATTATTTTCAAATACATACATCCTTTTGGCAAATAAAATCCTGAATTACTCTTATACCCACGTGCCTTTCTCTCCATCCCTATTCCTTCCTCTCACCCTGACACATACACCAGCTTTAATGAGTAATAGTTGTGCCAGACTTTTCTGGAGATCTAAAAAGAAAATGCCTCTGAATACTTGCTTGCATTTAGTTCTCACTATTCTCAATCATTGCTTTATTGACTGAGCTTGGTTTCCTAAGGCCACAGCACACTAGAAACTACAAAGAGGGAAGAGTGGGTGAGGGATGGGAAAAGTGGCTCAAATAGGAATGTTGTTGTTCAAGGCTTGTACAGTGCAGTAAAGGAAAAGGGATCACTGACAAGCTCACTCTGGAAGGTGAGAGAAAAACTGAATTGTATACAGTATGGGACAATGCTCATAATGGTGACCCACAGTCAAGGATAAAAAGTTAAATTATATCATGTCTCTTTTATCAGTGGGGGCAGGATACATTATTTAAGAAAAATGGCCATAGGAAATACAATTAGGATTTGTGGGTGTATAAGTCACTTATGTGGAATAATCTTATTCCTCTACATGTCAGATGATTAAGGCCTATGTGAAAATTAAAACCTGCATTTGTTGCTAATTTACTTATGTTGATAGCTATTTACTGCTCCTTTATGAATGTGTAGATGGTTAAAACTAAAAACACTGATGATGATCCTTAAGTTTTAATTGCCCCTGTATTCATAAATACATTATAATCTATGCTTAAAAAGCCCTCCTTAATAAATTAAGACTGTAATTTCAGTATCATTTGTAAAGCGTAATTTGTTTAGTAGGTCTTAAAAGTAACGGTTGTAGAGAAAACGCCATTTATTAGAACAGACATAGGAAAATAAATATAAAACATGACAAAACTAATTACAGATTACAAACAAGCTCTCCTGGTTCAGGTGCCTCACCTTTCTGCAATAGCTTTAGCCAAAAGAGCTTTCTTACGTTTATTTTTCTCTTCCATTAGCCGTTGTTCTTGTTGGAGGACTTCCCAACGAGATTTTTCTTGCCTAGGGAGCAAAAGTATAAAAATAAGTTTCTGAAACCCTGCTCCACCTTACCAGTCTTAGTTCCTAAGTATAAAATTTAATCAACCAGATTATATATATTTTCTTTCAAAAGTCCTCTTAGGGCTTCCCTGGTGGCACAGTGGTTGAGAGTCTGCCTGCCGATGCAGGGGACACGGGTTCGTGCCCCAGTCCGGGAAGATCCCACATGCCGTGGAGTGGCTAGGCCCGTGAGCCATGGCCACTGAGCCTGCATGTCCGGAGCCTGTGCTCCGCAATGGGAGAGGCCACAACGGTAAGAGGCCCGCGTACCTCAAAAAAAAAAAAAAGTCCTCTTAAAAGGAACCCGTCTGTAGCTCATTATTTTGTTCTAATAGGAACAAAGACTACGATTTGAAGTAAAGAAGGCTTATATAAATTGGCCCTTTGAAATCCATTATACATATATAACCTAGGAACCCAAACTGGAAGCCAGAGTACTATGGCATTTTTTTGGAGTACAAAGAAACTTGTTTAAGTTAATCATGTGTTATATGCAAAATAGAAAGCAAAATAAGTTGTTCTGTAACTAATTTCATATCTTTTATAGTTTTCTATAATACACATCTTCACCATGTAATAACCCTTAGCACAGTAACCAATGTTTACTTCATAAATTCTCTTACAATTTGCTCACTTCTTTCTAGCTCTTAAACATTCTAAACAGAGTGAAACACTATAAACTAAGACTTGAATGTTGGGCTAAAGAAAAACTCCAAAGATCTGAAAACATGAATTGTCTTCCCATCTTTCCAATTCTAAAAGAAATATATTAAAATTTCCTGTAAATTCATGAACTTAATGTCAACTCAAATTAAACAAGGTAATGACAAAGCTATTTGCTCCTATTACTGTCATTTCTCACAGCCATTATATCAAAAATCTCTATTCCCAGACCTAGTAACCACTTGCAAAATTATCCTTTTCTCTCCATTCCTACAGCCTCCACCTTAGTGCTGGCATTGGTCCTTTCTCATTTTTACTACCTGCAGGTACCTCCTCCCCAGATACCTTAGTTCCAGCTCACCTAGCACCCAAATGGTGTGCAACAGTGACACCTGGATTTTCTCTAACCATTATTTTTATCAGGGCATCTCTCCTTCAGGAGTCTTGGTGGGGTATTACAGCATCAAGGAACTCACTAGGCAGGCATCTTCTGCTTCCAAGTCCTTCTTCACTTCCTTAATTCTCTATTTTCTGGCTTATCTTGTGCCTCTTTCAGAAAAGTGAAATGTCATCTCTGACCTTCTCTAGTATATACTTTTCCTTTCCCCCTCTTAGAGCCTCAGAATTTCTCCGTTTTAACAGTTCCTGAGATTACATGTCTTCTATGAATATTTTCTCAAGTACCTAAAAAGAGAATAACTTTCCTAATGACATTCAGTCTAAATTCTCCAGCTCAATTTACACACCCCCGCAACAACCTGTCTCAGGACTTTGCTGGTAAACTACACTTAAGACATTAAAAGTATGCACTTGTTTAATTTGGGTCTCATACTTCATGTGGCTTTCTGTCTCTTGTCAAAATGATTTCTTGGCTGTAAACCCCTGGTGGGCAGGAAACACTTAAAACTCAGTACAGAATCTGGATTAGCAGAGACTGGAAAAATAGGTGAGATTAGAAAAAACATAAGACACTTTGAAAAAGAAAGACTCAGAAAATGGAAAAAAGAAACAAATACCATTCTTTCTTCCCTGTGAGTGATAAATCAGGAGGAAATAAAGAGTGGATATTCAAACATAAACTATATAATAAAAAAATTCTGATTATAAGAATTCACAAGTCATAGAATGGTAATTTCCACAAAAATTTGGCTAAACCAAATTCTGCAGGTGGTTTCTAATACAAACACATTAAATAAAGAAATCTAATGATGCAGCTGAATTATTTAATCAGTCCTCTCAATTTCCAATACTCTTTCCTTTGACCATCCCTTCACGTCTCTTCAGAAGTACCCTTTTCTGGGCCAATGGAGATGCAATCTGGAAGTTGAAAGAATGGGTTCAATTTGGGGAGGAGTACCATGCATATAAGAACTGGTTCTGGTGAGTGTAAAGGGCATAGACTCTGGATCCAGAGAGTCCTGTATGTGAACCCCAACTCTGCTACTTATTAGTGGTGTATTCACTTTGGGAATACAGTATCTTTGAGTCCAAGACATCTCATCTATAAAGTGAAAATAATGAACATGCATTGTAAGACTATTGTAAAGACTAAATAACATAAAACATAAGAAGTGCGTAACACTGCTACTTACATTTAGGTGGTAGCTATTTTTCAATAGTTTATTCATTACATTTCTACGTTAGAATATAAAACAAACAAAATGCATTTCTTCAAAGCCCAATGGGAAAAAAACGTTAAAACGGAAAAAAGTCTCATGGATATACAGACTTACTAACAATTCCACTTTCTTTTTTTCCAATTTGCAATCTGGTTTTGGAGGTAGAACCTCAGCATTTTTGTGACCTTCATGCGAATTCTTAAGTCCTAGTTCCCCTGGTTGACTTTCAATACCCTGTGGTTTTCCATCACCAATAGTAGAGGTGAGTGTGGGGGCAGTGGGGGAAGAAGAACATGGTCTTTGAGTATTAAATCTTTGTTTTGGTGCAGAAAGCAGCTGCTCTGGAGGTAATGAGGTTGATCCATCTTGAAGTCCAAGTTTTTGGCTTTGCTCTTGAAGGGCTTTTTCTCGCTGAAGTTGTTGTCGACTTTTCTTCACAGGGAGAAGACGCCGCTGTGGTTCAAATGGATCTATATAAAAAAGAGAATGGAGAAAAATTCCTTTGTGTGAGCAGCAAATAATTATAATTTCTCTAAGAAAATAAAGCATTAACATTAAACTCTGATAATTTTGCAGGGTTTTTCTCACTTTCTCTTTCTTAAAATCCCAGAGAAAAACAGCCATCTTCTTGCAGAGTTTTGACAGTTCTCCGATCATACCGTTAATATTTAACAAAAACTTCCTTAGTTCTCAATTATCTTTGAGGAAGTCCATTTGTCTGTGAGTTAGGCCTTAGAATACAAAGCAAGGTTTCAACTTGATTTGCTAACTGCCAAAAGAATCTAATATGACCAAAGTAGGTAGACAAATGAATTCTCTGATATGTCTTAAATTTGATTTATGGTTCTGTCTGTTCTTCTGAAATAAAATGGTGGTTGTTTTCAAATAGGCTTTACCTTTCTTAAATTTTAACAGGTCTTAGGGTAATTTGATACATAGGTAGACATGATACACAAAGTAGAGCTGAATGAAGTCTCTTAACTTTAGGAATGCTAGTTAACTCTAAATTGTTTGCTTTCATCTTCCAAACAGTCCAGGGCTGTGTTCCCCAGAGTGTAGTTAGCCTTTAATCAATGTATGCAAGTTAATTTTAATAGCAGCCTGAGCAAAGCAATAGAGGAAGATAAAACAATCGGGAGAAATTTTTTTAAAAAGCATTACGAACTAAATGATAACATTTCTATTGTACTTTCTGAATTGTCCATACCAGTGTTAACCTTGTAGGTCAGACAACTGGAGAATCTTGACTCACATTCATACTATACTACATAAGATCTGTAAGAGATATTCTTTACAAAATGCCTGAGAAATGAAACTATGGTAAGTTCTAATAAATGAACTAAGTGTGTTTTTTAAATCCTGCATATTGACCTTTGAAACAACATAAGCTTAATATTTAAATCTCCCAAAGGAGAGTTAAAAGCTTTGGAGTCAAAGTTCTGGTGTTGCTTTTCTCCACATCTCAGTAACCTTAGGCAAGTCAATTAATTATTCCATACCACAGTTTCTTCATCTGTCAAACTGGTTGAAAATTTACTTGCTCTACTTATCTCATGGAGTTGGTGTAAGAATTAAAGAAAATATTTTCAAAGACATACAATCAAAAGTAAAATGTTATTGTTGACTTTAGACAGAAACACAAAGTAGAGTCCTACATCTTGCAACAGAAACTTATTCTTGGCTACTGATCTTTATTCACACCAACAGAAAATGTCACTGAGCCTGCTTACCTTTCAGTTACACTTGTTAGCTGAATTATTAATATCCCTCTGAAAGTCAGTAATGCAGCTTCCATTTTATTTTGCATTTTCACAGAACCTACCTATGAGATTAAAAATGCTAACTTTTAAACTCCCAAACAACAAATCAGGTCACTTAAGGATTAAACATATGACAAAAAACCTCTTGGAACTAATAAGTCATTATAGCAAGGTTACAGAATACAAGATTAATATACAAAAATCAATTACTTTCCTAGCAGCAATGAACAAGTGGAATTTGATATAAAAAACACAGTAATGTTTACATTAGCACTCAAAAAAAAAAGAATTACTTAGGTATAAATCTAACAAAATATGTACAAGATCTGTGAGGAAAACTACAAAACTCAAATGAAATCAGGGAACTAAATAAATGGAGAGATATCCCATATTCATTGGTAAGAAGACTCAGCACTGTCAAGATGTCAATGTCAGTTCATCCTAACTTGATCTATAGATTCACCACAATACCAATCAAAATCCCAGCAAGTTATTTTATGGATATTGACAAAATGAGTCGCAAGTTTATATAGAGAGGCAAAAGACCCAAAATAACCAACATAATATTGAAGAACAAAGCTGGACTGGCACTACTTGACTTTAATGCTTACTATAAAGCTACAGTGGGTATCAGCAGAAGAATAGAATAGGGATCAATGGAATAGAACAGAGAGCCCAGAGCCCACATTAATACAGTCAACTGCCTATGCAAGGGTGCAAAGGCAATACAATGGAATAAAAATATTCTTTTCAACAACTGGGCTGGAACAACTGGACATCCTTAAGCAAAAAATAAATCTAGACACAGACCTTATGCCTTTCACTCAAAATGGATTATAGACCTAATGCAAAACTCCAAACTATAAAACTCGTAGAAGACAACACAGGAGAAAATCTAGATGATCTCAGGCACAGCAATGACTTTTTAGATACAACACCAAAAGGCACTATTCATAAAAGAGATAACTGATAAACTGAATGTCATTAAAATTAAAAACTTCTGCTCTGTGGAAGACAATGTCAAAGGAATGAGAAGACAAGTCACAAACTGGGAGAAAACATTTGCAACAGACACATCTGATAAAAAAGGACTGTTATCTAAAATATACAAAGAACTCTAAAAACTCAATAGCAAGAAAACAACCTGATTAAAAAATGGGCCAAAGACCTTTAACAGACACCTTGTCACCAAAGAAGATATACATACAGCAAATATGCATATGAAAAGATTCCAAATCACATGCCATCAGGGAAATGCAAATTAAAACAAGATACCACTACACAACTACTAGAATGGCCAAAAATCTGTAACACCGACAACACCAAATGCTGGTGAGGTTGTGGAGCAACCAGAACTCTTTCGTTGTTGGTGGGAATGCAAATGGTAGTCACTTTGGAAGACAGTTTGGTGGTTTCTCACAAAACTAAACATACTCGGGCTTCCCTGGTGGCGCAGTGGTTGAGAGTCCGCCTGCCGTCAAACCAAAAAAAAAAAAAAAAAAAAAAAACTAAACATACTCTTACCATAGGATATAGCAATCGTGCTCACTGGTATTTTATTTTATTATTTTATTTTATTTTTTTCGGCGGTATGCGGGCCTCTCACTGTTGTGGCCTCTCCCGTTGGCTCCGGACGCGCAGGCGCCACCAGGGAAGCCCTAAATATATTTTTAAGGCTGGAGAACAGCTGGAAGGAGCCTTAAAAATTAAAGATTCAGCTGTTCTAGTCTTATAAATAAGAACTTCAAGACAAAAAGATTTAGAGGCAGAGCTGGGAGATCTTCTATATACCAATCAGCGTTTGGCTATGAGTATACAAAGATGCTGAGATGTTTTCTTAAGGTGATCAAAGACTAGTGAGTTGACGTCTATGCTCTAACCTCTCACTGAAATGATAGGTCTTTAAGTTAAGGTCCTTAATGTACGAAACGTTACTTCCACATAATGAACCCAATGTTTAATTTAGTCTTCTACATTAAGTCTTCTTTCCCCTGGCAAACTCACCTCTGCTAACACATAATCTCTGTGAAATTTTGCCAAGCTCCACCCAACCACCAGCACAGTAAAGTTCCTGCTAATTCTGTAGCAAGCTCTTGTACCACATCTACTATCACATTATATTATAGTTTGTCTCCTCATTAGACTATAACCTCTTTGAAGGCAGGGATGAGGCCTTGTTCATATCAAGATCCCTAATTGCAGAAGCTGATACCCATAACTTCTGGTCAGACCAGAAGCAGGGGTACTAGTACTCCATACATCTGAACATGGGAATGTCAGTTAATTACAAACTGTAGTGTAACTTTTATGATTTAGTTTTCAAAGGTCTCTGGACCAGTCAAAATTTCCTCGATCTACATAATCTACACTGGCCTTACATTACAAATTTACTTCCTTTTCCACTTGTCAGCCCTAGATTATTTTCACAACCATGCTAAAAATGCACAAGCTTACCTGAGTTTTCCCACATACTCTAATTAAAGGCATGGCAGAGCTTATTTAATTTTCTCCCAGAATGTATAAGTTATGGCACCAAGAATGGTGTAAGCTCACAGAAGAGGTGTGCACTACCAGGATCACTGTACAGAACTTTACAAAATTTCAACCACAATCAAAGCACCGTTTATATTACCAAGAGTTTCTCACAAAGTACCAGCAAACTTAATTTCTTCATTGAAAGATAACAAAATAGTACAAGTCCATTCAATGATTATGTTATAAAGCTGGAGAAGGAAGCACAAAATTTTAGCTTACACTAAA
This sequence comes from Neophocaena asiaeorientalis asiaeorientalis, assembly GCF_003031525.2. NCBI lineage: Eukaryota > Metazoa > Chordata > Mammalia > Artiodactyla > Phocoenidae > Neophocaena > Neophocaena asiaeorientalis. The sequence continues at coordinate 3,312,898 of NW_020173022.1, read as the reverse complement.
GTCAGTAGATATGGATGGATGGATGGACAGAGGCGTAGATAGGTAGCTAGATATTTCACCTCTATCTTCTCAAAGACCCTTTTGGTTTGCTGACTCTCAAGAGTTGGAAAGAACTGCAAAAATCACCTGGCAAGTGAAAGCAAGACTCCAGATGTCTTATGAAAAGCACCAACTTTTTGCATTTATTCAGACCCCTGTGATCCTTTTTCCCAATCATTGCCTGCTTCTATAAATTCATCACAAACCTAATATGGTGTGTGGCCCTTCTCCTTCCTTTACTCAGACCCCAACCCTCCAACCACTGATCTATGCAGCAATCCCCCTAATAGGTCACTTCCTCTCCCAAGTCCCCTTCCTTTCACCGGAAAAAATCAAATCCCTGAAATAAATGCCTGAAGTCTCTTTTCTAAAAGTAGACTCCAGTCCTCTGTGCCTGCCCCCCTCCCCCAGCCGTGGCTCCAAGTACATCCACTTCTGGCGCCCTCTCAAGCCTCTCCTCCCACTTATAGCTCCTTCCCCTAACACAGATAACCCTTTTCCCCGCCCCCTTCCCCTCAAAAACTACAACCCCGCCCCTTCCCCTTAACAGACCCAAGAATTAAATCTGTGCAGACCCGTCCCTTTACCTTTAGTCTGCTTTAGTCGCCTCAGCTCCTCCTCAGAGAAGCCAGCCCAACCCCGCGCCATCCGCCTCGACTTGCCAGCACGCCCAGAACGCCCAAGCCTCAGAACCCCAATTGCCAACACAGCTACCCAGGCACATCCGGGTTCTTCCCCGGCCGCGGCTGACCAACCAATCAGCGCATCGAGCTCTGGACGCAAGGCCCCCCCTCTCCCCTGCAGCAGGACCCGGCTCTCTTCGAGGCTCTCTCCGTCAGTGCCGGACAAACTGCGTGAAGAAATCGTGGCCTCGCAGACATTCATTTCCCCTGACCTGGCTGGTCTTTCTCCCTGTCTCCTATGCTTGTTGGGTTATCGCTTCAAGAGGTAAAGGGGGAAATAGCAATGGAAATAAGAGTGGAGATAAACAGGCAGTGAGGAAGTGACTACGAGTCGGTGGCGGAAAAGGGAGGACAGAGCTGCCTCTTGGCGCCCTCGAATTTACTGGGGCGGAGCACTCTACGTGTTGGTGGTGGAGGGTTTCGCTGCGTGGCTTGTAGTGGCTTCTTCCAAAACTGCGCTGAAATCATCCCGCAAGTTGACTCAAGAATGTTCAGATTTAGGCTTTTAATTATAAAGAATCATTTCAGAGGACTGGGGTATGATAGTGGAAAAGGAACAAGACATTTAACAGCGTAGCCAGGTCTCCCCCAGGCTGTAGTGACTCCTAGATTTCTGTTGATTGGGAGTTGGTTCTTCGATTTTGTGAAAGATTCTCGCTAATCTGTAACCTTTCTCCTAAGGGATGTCTAAATCCCTCCTCTTCAAAATGATCTGTCCTCTGTTTTTATGTTCAGAGAAGACAATGTAAAAACGTCGGCGCTGGGGGATGGGAAAACACTTCCTAGGCTTCTCCCGCCTGGAGTCCTGATTTCAATGTTCTGGTACTACCTTGAACACGTTACCACTCTGGGCTTCCATTTTCTCATTTTAAGCAAGATTTTGGAGATTAAAAGATGCAAACGTTGTCAAAGTACATATAGATCAGGATGATTTAAATGAGACCACTTAATTTTTCGTGTTTCTCTTTTCACTGTTTTGCATTTTTAAAACGAGTTATTTTGGCTTACATTTAAAAATCACATGTGTGGCTTTTGGTTTTAGTTTGTCAATATTTTTAAACAAATTGAAGTAAAGAAGTAGACTAAAACTAAAATACTACACCAAGGAAAGAGTTGGAATGAATATTTCAAGCTTAAATAGGTGATTAGAAGGTGAAGGGTGTTTGGAATTCTCTTTGTAACCTTTAAGCTTTTAAACTTAAAAGCGATTTCTTAAATTTAGGTTTGCACAAACTCTTCATTTTAAATGTGGACTCATTTTTCCTAACATTTAAACATATGCTATCCAAAAGGATTGGAGGAGGCAGATTCACCCAGTTTTTGAAGCTAGACTAAATACGTTAAAGTATACAGATAATCTAGCTTCAAAATAGTAGATGGGGCTCGGTACATTCTGGTAGTTAATTCAGTTTGCCATTTACAGGCATCAGCAATCTAGTTCCATCTAATAAAAATGAACCACCTTGTATGCCCCATGTTAAATTTTATACATAAACTTTCTTTAGCTCACTTTGGGTAGATTTCAAGAAGTGTCGTAATCATAATAGAGATGAAAATTAAGGTATTTTTAAAAGTTTTGCATTAACCCTGAATGAGAACCAAAGCACGAGCAAGATTATAGTAAAAGACAACATCTGTATAAAGTTATAATTTCCAATTTGCAAGCTTCTGGATCTACTGTTTGTTGTTTCTGTTAGCTCTCCCTCATGGTGACTGGTTTCTTCAAATAATGTATATTTTATTGGGAGTTTATCTTCAAAAAAGTTCTGTGAGAGCCCTTTATATCTTGGATTGAGAGACTACAGATTGGTTTTGCTGGTCCCTAGAAGTTTCATTTGCTTTAAACCAGATTTAAGGTAATTTTTTAAACTTGTAATACAAATTTAGATCTAACCCCCATGTATGATACAGGCCTCAAGTATCTGTAGATGCCCTTTAAAAAAAAAAATATATATATACATATATATATATATAAAACTCAGAGATAACAGTCTTCCTTACTGCTTTTACAAAGCAGTAGGCTGAGTTTTCTCTAATCCTCTGTTACCATGTGGACCATGGTAATTAATTTAGGAGTTGTAAATTAATTTAGGAGTTTCCACACTCTGAACTTTATGTTGGTGATCTTGTCTCCATATGTGTTTAGGAATCAAATCCCCAGCACACATTCAGGTAGAGTGCCCCTTGGATTTGCTTTCTACATCTCTTTTTGCTTTCTTTTAAGTTCTGTGATGTATTTTTTTCTTTTAAATAAAAACGTGTTGTGTAGTATACAGCATTTTTGTGTTTGTAGCAAAAGGGGACCATCTGTGACAACTTAGACTATTATATTGGCTCCAGTTGATTCTCCAACAGAGAAGCTAGAGTAATTTTTTAGAAAAGAAAAATCTAATGTCTATAGCCTGCCTAAAACTGTAAAACAGCTTCCCATTGCCCTTTGAATAAAATCCCAGTTCCTACCCGAGCCTGCATGATCTGATCCCTGCCTACCTCTTACATGACCATTGTGCTGTCTTTCCCTTTATTCCACATTCCCTACACTCCAGCCAGGTTGGCTTTCTTAGGAGTTTTAAAACATGCCAGTCTCTCCTGGCATCCCCTACTGCCCTACCCAAGGCGTTCCCAACTCCTGTTCCATTTGGCTGTAATGATCTTTACTTTATCTGGCTGGCTCTTTCTGCTTCAGGTTTTGACCTGAATGTCTACTTAGACTTCAGTGACTACCCTATTCTATCCAAATAGCACCCCAGTTTTGTACATTTCTGTGTTCTTTATTATTTTCACTTAGCACTAATTACAACTCCTACATTATTTGCATTTGTTTATTTTCTGTTTCCCTTTACTAGTTAATATCTCCACAAGTTCAGGTGATGCATCTTTTATTTACTCAGTGTATAAGTGTTTGACACTCACTGAGTGCTCACATAAATATTGAAAGAAGAAACCTTTCAAAGTTAAGTACTGAAACATTTCCACATCTTATATATTCTGAGATTCCTTTCCAGTATGAGTTTCTATGAACCCCATTTGTTACTTATTGCTAGTTGCAGCCATGGCCTCATGGTTTAGTAAATAAAAAACATTAAAAATAGGCTGAAAAAGGACTTCCCTGGTGGCACAGTGGTTAAGAATCTGCCTGCCAATGCAGGGGACATGGGTTTGATCCCTGATCTGGGAAGATCCCACCCGCTGTGGAGCAACTAAGCCCATGTGCCACAACTACTGAGTCTGCGTTCTAGAGCCCGTGAGCCACAACTACTGAAGCCAACGCCCCTAGAGCCCGTGCTCCACCTCCACAATGAGAAGCCTGTGCACTACAACGAAGAGTAGCCTCCGCTCACAACAACTAGAGAAAGACTGCATGCAGCAACCAAGACCCAACGCAGCCAAAAATAAATAAATATAAATTTATTTAAAAAATAGGCTGAAAAGATGCCATTTTATAAAGCCTTTAAAATAGCATTTCAGCAGTATCCCATAATTTTCAATATATGTCTTGCACATCTATCATTTATCCGTAATTAATAACATGATGCTATTGTAAATAGCAGTTTTATTCAATTTTTAATATTTTGTGTCTACTATATAGAAATAAAATCAATTTTTGTTGATAAACACACTTTATTTTTGTTTTTAATTTTGTATTTATTTGTTTTTATTTTTTATTTTATGTTGTGTCTTCATTTCTGCACATGGGCTTTCTCTAGTTGCGGAGAGTGGGGGCTCCTCTTTGTTGCGGTGCGTGGGCTTCTCATTGTCATGGGTTCTCTTGTTACAGAGCACGGGCTCTATGCACACGGGCTTCAGTAGTTGTGCATGGGCTTAGTTGCTCTGCAGCGTGTGGGATCTTCCCGGACCAGGGCTCGAACCTGTGTCCCCTGCATTGGCAGGCAGAATCTTAACCATTGTGCCATCAGGGAAGCCCAACACATGTAATAGTTGTAGCAGCATTTTTTAAAGTAGATTTCATTGGATTTTCTACCTGGATGATCATGTCTGCAAATGACAGTTTTACTTCTTTCTTTCTTCTAATCTACATGCCTTTTCTTCTTTTCTTGCCTTATTGCACTGGCTAGACCCACCAGTATAATTTGAATAGAAAAATGAGATTGGGTATCTTTTCTTGTTTCTGATCTTAGGGGAAAAGCATAAAGTCTTTCACCATTAAGTGTGGTGCTAGCTTTAGGTTTTTTTGGTAGATGTCCTTTATTAGGTTGATGTCCTTTCTATTCCTAGTTTTCTAAGAGTTTTTATCAGAAATGGATAATGGATTTTCTTGCATGTGTTTTCTGGGTCTATTGACATGATAATATGATTTTTCTTTATCAGATTCTTAATATGGTGAATTGCATTGATCAGCTGGCCAATGTTACACCAATCTTGCATCCTGGGATAAACTCTACTTAGATGTAGTATAGTACATTATGCTTTTTGTATATTGGATTTGATCGGCTAAAATTTTTGCATATATTCATGAGAGATATTGGTCTAAAGTTTAATTTTGTGTAATGTTTCCCTTGTTTTGGGGTCAGGGTAATACTGGTTTCACCAAATGAGAAATATTTTCTTCTCTTTGATTTTCTGAAAGACTTGTGTAGCATTGGTATTAATTCTTCCTTCTATACTTGGTAGAATTTACCAGTGAAGCCATCTGAATGTTCCTTTTTGGGAAACTTTAACTACAAATTGAATTTTTTTAATAGATAAAGGCCTACTTAGATTATTTATTCTTGAGTGATTTTGGTAGTTTTTCCTTCAAGATATTTATTTGTTTCATCTAATTTGTTGAATGTATTGGCATAAAATTGTTCATAATGTGCTTATTGTTCAGGAAAGGGTTAGCTCAGAGGGTTTGTGTTGTTCAAACTCTGCACATTCCAAAGAAATAACTGGCTCTTGACTGGCTCCTGGGAGAAAACCTCTAAGCATCCTTCACGATAAGATTGTCTTTATATGCCTAGGGTCTTTGTGCTTGTCAGATAGTTTATGTTAACAATGTGATTTATGGTGAATGCCTATTTTTGTTTACCTGGATTTCTGGGCCATACTTTATCAGTTTGATCTCTGGAGGGGCTGGAGACTGGATAGCTAAAGTCAGTGATGTTGGTGTTCCATGCCTGCATGACTTGACTCCCAATAAGAACCCTAGACAACAAGGTTTACATAGCTTCCCTGGTGGTAATACTTCATATGTGTTGTCACACATCATTGATGGGAGAATTAAGACCTATCCGTACAACTACATTGGGAGAGCACAACTCGAAGTTTATATCTGATTTCTTCTGGGCTCCTCTCTGTGTGTTTTGCCTTTTCTGATTTTAATATATATCTGTTCACTGTAGTAAACTGCAATTGTAAGTATAACAGTTTTTCTGAGTTCTTTGAGCCTTTCTAGTGCTAATCATCAAAACTTAGGGTGGTATGGGGATCGCCAACACTTATTATCCTTTTAATATCTGTAGATTTTGCAGTGTTATCACTTCTCTAATTCCTGATATTGGTAATTTGTATCTTGTCTCTTTTTATCTGATCACTCTCCTTAGAGGTTTATCAATTCTATTTTCTCAATCAGCTTTTGGTGTTACTAAATTTCTCTATTGTTTATTAGTTTTCCACTTTGTTGATTTCTGCTCTAATCTTTAGAATTTTATTTCTTCAGCTTACTTCATGTTTTATTTACTCTTCTTTTCCTAGTTTCTTAAGATAGAAATTGAGGTTGTTGATTTAAAATGTTTCTCTTTTTGAAATAGGTGTTTAGTGCAATAAGTTTTCTCCTAAGTACTACTTTGGCAGAATCCCATGAATTTTGATGTGCTGTGTTTTTTCATTCAATTCTAATTTTGCGTTTGATTTTATCTTTGAGTCATTGATTAAAGTTCTGTTGTTTAGTTTTAAATATCAATATTTGGCGATTTCTAGAGTCCTCTCTTACTACTGATTCCTAGTTTAATTTCATTGTTATCAGGTAAATAGTATATATAATTTGAGTCCTTTTATATTTATTGAGATATGTTTTATGCCCCACAATGTAGTCTCTCTTGGAAAATATTCTGTGTGCAAATGAAAGGAACATGTATTCTGTTGTTGTTGGATAGAGTGTTCTATTAGTGCCAATCAGGTCAATTTTGTTTGATTGTGGTTTTTAAGTCCCCCATATTATTACTGGCTTTCTGTCTACTTATTCTATTTATTGAGAGATGAGAAATGAAATATCCTACTATAACTAGATTTGTCCATTTCTTCTTGCTGTTCTCTCAGTATTGCGTTAATGTCTTGAAGCCCTATTATTAGGTGCATGAACACTTAGGATTGTATGTCTTCTTGATTATTAGACCCACTTATAAAATTTGTCCTCCTTTTGCCTGATAATATTTGTCTTAAATATATTTAGTCTGATATTAATATGCCACTCTAGTTTTCTTTTGAATAACGTTAGGATGGTGTATCTTTTTTTTCCCTTTTAACATACATGTACCTTTCTTGTAGGCAGCATTGGTCTTGCTTTTCTATCCAATATAGCAACCTCTGCCTTTTAATTAGTGTGTTTATACCATTTATATTTAATGTGATTATTATGTTAGGTCTTAAACCTCTAAGCTAAACCTTAAACCTTAAACCAAAATATTCCAATCTTTGATTTCTCTTTGTCTTTGTTGTTTGTTCCCCTTCCCCATCTTCTTTTTCATTAAAATTTTTAAATGATTCTATTTCCTTTGGTAACTTATTAGCTATAACTCTGTTTTATTATTTCAGTGGTTGCTTTAGAAAGATAGTATACAGCTTTAACTTATCACAGTTGACATTCACATAATATTATAACACTTCACATATATATAAGAAACTTACAAATACATATTCTACTTCTCTTCTGCCCTTTATGTTATTATTTTCATGCATTTAACTTATACATGTTATAAACCTCACAATATATTGTTATTATTTTTGTTTAAACAATTATTTATTTAAAAGATTTAAATTAAAAAGTCTTATATATTTACTCATATAGATACAGATTTCTGTGCTCTTCATTCCTGTGTGCAGATCCATATTTTCATCAGGTATAATTTTCCTTCTGCCTAAAAGGCTTAACATTTCTTCTAGTACTGTTAAGGTCTACTGTTGATGAATTCTTTCAGATTTTATATATGTAAAAAAGTCTTTATTTTCCCTTTGGTTTTTTTGTTTTTGTTTTTTATACTTGAATATACAAAAAAGTTTTATTCATATCAGGCAAAACACTGGGAACAATCCCAATGTCTATTGCTTAATAACTGGATAAACAAATTGTGTTTTACTCATGTGATGGAATACTATTCAGTAATAAAAAGGAATAGACTGCTATTATTTCTTCAAATATATTTTCTGTCCTCCCTGCTGTCTTCTTTTGGGGCTTCCATTACACATTTGTTAGCCACTTGAAGTTTTCCTGCAGTTCACTGATGCTCTTATTTTATAACATGTTTTTTTTTTCCTCTTTTTGCTTCATTTTGTATACTTTCTATTGTTGTGTCTTCAGATTCACAAATATTTTATCCAATGTCTAACCTTCTACTGATCCCATCAAGTGTATTTTTTCAACACAGACATTGTAGTTTCTTCCTATAGATGTTCTGTTTGGATCTTTTTATATCTTTGGTATCTCTCCTTAAGTTTCTGAACATATGGAGTACAGTAGTGATAAATATTAATGTCATTGTCTGATGATTTTAACATCTGTGTTAGTTCTGGGTCAGTTTTAATTGATTAATTATTTTCTTCAATATGATTTATATTTTCTGGCTTCTTTGCATGCCTGGTAACCTTTGATTTGATTCAAGATGTGAACTTTATCATGTTGGGTGTTAGCTATTTTTGTTTTCCTATAAATATTTTTGAGCTTTTTTCTGAGATGCAGTTAAGTTACTTGGAGATAGTTTTATCTTTTTGAGAATTGTAACTTTTAAAATTTGTTAGACGTGACCAGAGAAATGTTTACTCAAGACTAATTATTTCCTACTACTGAGGCAAGAATCTGTTGAATACTCTACCAAACGCTCTGTAAATTATGAGGTTTTCCAGTCTGACTGGTGGCAATAGCCCCTATTCCTGGTCCTGTGTGGGTGCTGTGTACTGTATTCTCTGGTGCTTTGGGATAGTTCTTTCCCTGGCCTCACATAGTTTCCTCACATGCATGTGCTGATCACTATTCTGCTGCATATTTGAGGGGACCCTCTGCTGATCTCCATCATTCCTTTCCTGTGCAGCTCTTTCCTTTCTGGTACTCTGTCTTGCAAATCCTGACCCCCTTGTTTTCCTGATACTCTGAACTTCATCTCCTCAACCTAGGGAGTCCAGCAGGCTTTGCCTGGATTCTCCCCTCTCCCTCACCCCATTTGGTGGCCTAGGAACTGTCTCAAGGCATTAAATTGGGACAATCATAGGGCTTCTTTCGTTTGTTTCCCATGTCTCAGGGATAACTATTTTCCATTGCCTATGTCTTGAAAATCATTGTTTCATATATTCTGTTTGCTTGTTTGTTTGTGGTTGTTTTAGGAGGGAACATAAATTCAATCCCTCTTGCTCCATTTTGGTCAACAGTGCAAGTTCCAGCACTGTTTTAAGTGCTTTACGTATATTAACTAAGCCTTTCAACACTGTGGAATACTTTCAACTGATATTCCCGTTGTGTAGATGAGGAAACTGAGGCACCAAGAGACTGTGAGTTGCCCAAACTTGCATAGCTTGTTAGTAATAGAGCTAAGACTCAAACTCAGACAGTATGACTCCAGAAGCTATTATCTTACCTACCTGCCATTCTGATTTTGTAGTATTCCTCAGTTTATAAAGAACTGTGGCATACATTTCATTAACTTCTTATGTAGCTGAGTTCTTAATCCCATGTTATTTGCATTTTCAAAACAGTATGCTTATTCATCCAGAAGAATCTTTAGTAAGTGAAATACCATGTGTCCTGACAAAGAGAAAGGAGAAATATTTGTGAAGTGTAGCAGAAACACTTTTTAGTCATTAACTCTCCCAATTTCACTCAACCTTGGAATTTTCTGACTTGGTTTCCCTTAGCTGGTCTTGATTTTTGCCAACTTCTCTTACTTCATTCTTTAGACTGTTACAGATTGCCCAAAAGTTTCCCTTGTTTTAACCTTTGTATTCATGGCATCAGGTACTAGGAAAGATGGTGGTTATTTGTAAGCAAGAGGCTTTTAAAAATGAAGTACTACAAGTAATTTAACAGTTTGCATTTTCCTTTGGGAAGCATTCAAAGCTCTTTCCATTAGCTTTTGAATTCTAATTTATTACTTTGTGTTTGAACTGTTGTCTGTCTCCAAGTATATAACCATTAGGCAGCTAGGAGAGGTATGTGGGAAAGTATTTCTGTTTATGGCTACACTACAAGTAACATTACAAGTCACTTGAGATGGTAACTCAATGAATGAATGGATGAATGGGTGAATCAGAATATGCTGGTGGCCAATGGGAGAGGCCAAAGGGAAACCGGAGGGCAATATGCTGCAGACAGCATATTCCCTATGAAGTGAATATCTAGCACAGGGACAATTGAGTCTTGACCACGTGATGTCCTGACTTTGGGATGTCTATTCTATTTGCATTTGAATCCAGTTGTTTTTTGATTTCAGAATTCCTCACACTTAAAATAAGAAATCATACTGAGTTTCTCTTTCCTTTTCCATATGCTGTCTTCACTGGAATATTTTAAATATATTTCTCAATGGAGAGGCAATGCCTTTTCATTACACTGGTATTTCAAGCATATTTAAGAAATGAAAATGCATTGAAAGCATTAACTAGAACTTCTGGGCAAAATAGGTCTCCTGTTTAGTCTTCAGTTTAATTACGGTGTTATTCTGCCAGGTTTCGCCAGAAATAATTGACTGAATGAAGTAATTTCCTTGGATATTTACAAACACTGTGACTTGTAAAGGTCTGTGAAGTCCCCTTTGGCTTGGAACTGGGACTGAGGATGACCTGGCAGTGCACAACTGTTATTTTGGGCTTAGCATATTTTCATAGTCACCAACTCAGGAAGATAATAGGAAGCAAACAGAGGAAGGTAAAATGTTTGGCCTTTATACACAGTCCTAGTTTTGTCATTTTAGCTGTAAGTTTACTTAAAAAATGAGAGAGTGAAGCATTGATTTAGTCTAAGACACAAGTGGTTGGATAGTGATTTCTGTGTGTGTGGTTGTTAGAATATCTTGTTAAATTATGAATAGTCTAGAAGAAATTTACAAAGCTTTGACTATCAATAGTCAAAGCTTAAATATTGGCTTATCAGTCATAGTATAAATGAATCACCAAGGTCAGTCTGTTAATGTTATTGATTTACTATTCTGTAATAAAGTATTTTTGTTTTGTGTTAAATAATAAGATCTGATTTTGAAGGCATAATGTCAAACTAGAGAGCAGACAAGAGGAAGATTAGACTGGAAATTATTTTATCTGAGGCAGCCTACAGGAAATTCCAAAAGACAAGATAAGTATAAATGAAGCTTTTAAAGAATTGAAGTGGAATGCCAGATTGCCGTACTGTGGGTTCAAGTTTAAAGATGTCAGTCCCTACTCAAGGAAAAAAAATGGTACAGAAACTTCAGATGGTCTTCAGAAGGAATTTCAACTGTGGTAATATTTATAATGTGATGATTTCAAAGTGGCTATTCATGGTCTTAAAATATTGAGAAGTAAGGAGAGTAGAAGTAATACTATTGGGTAAGGTGTTTTAAAAAACAAAAACAGAATAATAGAGGTGATGAATGTTCTAAGAGGAATTCTAAAAAGTGAGATGGTTGAAGCTAATGTTCTTATGGAGCATATAGAGGGAATGAATGTACTTTTAGTTCTTATTTGGATCTACATTTTACCTGCACAGAAGGATGAATACCTCTCTGTCAAAGGTGACCTGAGAGTAATCTAAAGTGAATTTTAGTCTGTCATATCATGAGTAATTTAAGTTCAGCTATCTCAATCATAACTTACAAATTTGGTGACAAGCTACTGAGTCATTTTCATCTTATGTGGTAACAGCAGGTTTTGTAGGTCGTGAAGATTATACAGTTTCGTAGGGCCTCCTTAAGAGATAAAGATTACAATATTATAAGTGCACACTTACTTTCAGGGACTTGGAAGCCTCAAGCAAGTGGAAGGCCCTCAAGCTTGAGCTGTAGTAGCCTCAGGTGGTCAATCTGCTTCTAGTAAGCAAATTTCATTTAATTTATACAGGATAAAAAGATTCATGTAAGTGAAGTATAACTAGAATATCAGTGTGGTCGAAAGAGGAGTGGATTGGGATTTAAGATTTGTTTTCTAGCTTAGGCTGATTGATACATTTCATTGTTTATTTACTGAGTGCAGCATCGTATTGGGTTGGCCAAAAAATTTGTTCTGGTTTTTCCGAACGATGCTACCAAAAACCCGAATGAACTTTTTGGCTAACCCAATAAATGGCATTATGGAAGTGGCTGTGAATTCAAAGAACCTGTACTTAAGGAATAAAGCCTTCCATGCTCAATTTGAATTTGGGAAAGAGTGTACACGCCACCCCTTTTAGCGAGACACAACGGACTTTAGCATATTAATGGCTCTGAGAGGGGTTACTGTTAACAAACACATCATGTACATACACACAAGGTGAAGCTTCGTTTATTCAATTTTTAGCTCTTTTCTTTTTTAGTATATGTAACACATAGTAACATCACCTGGAAGACATTTTGGGAAATACTGCTATGAGGAATTATCTCTTTCAGCCTCCTTAACTGTTACAGGTGTTCTTAGATTTTCCTCTTTGGCCAAGTGTCATTCTTGAAGGACTCAACATTCCCAGCAGTGTATTTTAGGCAGACTTGCACACTTGGACTCAGTCAGCAGCTCTTATTAAATGGTACCACCCATCGAGCAGAGATTGGCAATGGGGTGTGAATAGGTGCTTAACAGGGGTGGAGGGACTGGTCCGTCACAGCCCAGGCTTGTTCTTCATGATTCCCAAGACTTTCCTTTAAGCATCCTTCAGCCTTCTTAAGTGAGCTCTCTGCTTTGGTGGTTTTCCTTCTGTGCTTGTTTGTAGAAGTCATTACACTTAAGTGGGAATATCACCCAAGCAGCCTGTGCAGTGGTTTGGGGGCCCAAACAAGAGAGAGGTTCTGCCCCCTCTTCAGAGCATTTCTGAATGTAGAGGCCTGAAAGGAAGTCTTTTTGCCAAGAATGGTTTGGAATTCAAACTTAATGCCAGAGCCACCACACCTTTTTTAGGGTAATTACCACTTAACCAAACATTTCTGAGTTCCTTATAAACTGGTCCTCTCAGTCACTTAATCATTTTAGTAGCTCTTCTCTGAACTTAGTACAAGTTTTCCATAATTTTGGTAACAAGGTGCTCTGTAGGGAATGCAGAGTCCAGGTGCAGCAACCTTGCCAGGGCACTTGGTGTGGTGGGAGTCAGCAAGAGAAAGATTACAACCACCCAGTATCCCTTAGGCTCTTATAAGTGTATGGCAGCTTTCCACCAAATGGAGTTGAGCTCACAGTAAATGCATAGGTGAGTAGACAAGAAATTGCCCTTTCCTCAATTCAGTGGGAAGAAAAGCCAGTGGCCTGCCAGCAAGTAATGTGTGTGTGAAGTCAAAGGAGTCCTTCACCTGAAATAACATTATAGCCAGCCTTTACCATAAGAAATCTTTCTAAAGCAGAGGCTGAGAAATTCTTAAATGGAATATTTTGAGGAAGGACAGTGGCCTAACCTGAAAGTTATCATTGTTTTATAGTTTTTCAGAATGTATACTGTATCTGTATAAATAAGATAATTAAAATAATGTTCACTATTTTTTTCTCATATTTTGATGGATCTGAAAGGAAATCTAATGAAATGTAGAAATCGCTTGAAGTTGAGTGATAGCCTTAGGGTCAGGCAAATGAGTAAATGGGAGAGTCAGAATGATACCCCAAATATGTATGTCTTCAAGCCCTGTACTTTTCGCTTAAGTCTAAACAAACAAGCCAACCAAACAAAAACACTCCTATCCCCATATCCTATTTCTAACACTGGATGAGAGATAAAGACTTATTGGCAAGTCTTTTGGCCTTTTAATTTAGTTACTATATCTTTTGTGTCCATGTTTTTTAATCTTATGTCATTAGTTCACTTTTTTTTTTTGATAACTCTCTTTTCTACCAAAAATGAAATTCCAAAGACATCAGCATCTGGTACTAAAGTAAAAGTAAGTTATTTCAAAGTTTGTTGGGGTTCTGGGAGAGACCCTAACAAGGATTGTTAAGGTTTAAGTAAAAAGTCAATAATAAATTCCTGAAAAATATAGGGTACTCATTTCCTGATATTTGGGACATTTAAACAAGTATTTAACAATCTGATTCTAGGGCTAATTAAACATACGAATGATGGGCCACCCTAAGAACTACATTAATGAGTGATTCATGCATGAAACTACGTATCTTTGTGGCAACTAATGTTTGAACCATATTTAAAATGCAGAAGTAACGCTATAAAACAAAACAAGGCAAGGAGAACCATACCAGAAAGAGTATAATATTTAAAGACAAATATGCATATTATTGTAGCATTTTAAAAAATACTTTTTATAATCATGAGAGCATAAGATTTCAACTGAAATATTATTTCCCACAACCTTGGAAGATTGCTTGCCATTAAGACTCTCAATTCACCATTGCTGACGTGAGGTCACATGCTATCAATATTGGAATTGGGCTTTTGTTCCAAGCTCCTTGCTCTACTGTGGATTTCTTTTTTATTTTAAATAAATTTATTTATTAATATTTTGGCTGCGTTGGGTCTTCGTTGCTGTATGCGGGCTTCGTTGGGTCTTCGTTGCTGTGTGCGGGCTTCCTCTAGCTGCGGCAAGCAGGGGCTTGTGGAGCATGGGCTTTAGGCACACGGGCTTCAGTAGTTGCAGCATGCGAGCTCAGTAGTTGTGGCTCACGGGCTCTAGAGCACAGGCTCAGTAGTTGTGGCACACGGGCTTAGTTGCTCTGCGGCGTATGGGACCTTCCCGGACCAGGGCTCGAACCCGTGTCTCCTGCATTGGCAGGCGGATTCTTAACAACTGCACTGCCAGGGAAGTCTCTATTGTGGATTTCTCCCTGATCATTGCAGGATGACTGTTTCATTAAGAAACCTATAATTAAGTGAGGAATTGGAGGGAATAGGATACTAATGTTGCACCCAAAATTATTCTTCCCTTCTCTGGTCAGCCCTATCCATCTCTGGAGGCTAAGTTCTAGAGATCTTTGAGCACAGTTGAACTCTCACGTAGTTTGGTCTTTGGAGACTGATATACCTAAAATAACTTTGAATAGTTAAATCTGACCACGTGTGAAATGGCAGTTGCCTTTTAATTTTAATGGAATATTTTAGAGCATTTTTATGGAAAAGCTCTTAAAGTTCTGTTTTTCACTACCTTAATGAAAGGGGAAAATGTGTTGCTGTTGCTGTTACTTTTTATAATAAATTTAAAGCAGTTCCTGCAAATCTTAACAACTAGAGTCAAATATTTAGTGCTTTTGGCAAAGCATCTTTATAAAATTTCCAGAGCAAAATACAAAATTCTGCATTTAAACTTCTTTGAATAAAACAGACTGAATTTCTAAGAGGACTTACATCATGTATCAATATTTCCAAGTTAATTGAGTATGTGGAATCATCAAATCACATTACCGCTATTTCATCTAAAAAGATTTATGCTCAAAATTTTAAACCAGAATAGAAAGCTAGATTCACAAGTAAGAATATTATAGATAAAAACACACATTTTTTTGGCGCTGTATTTCTTTTGTATATTCAAATCAGGATGTCTTCTGATACCTGCTTTTAAAATACACTGCATTGTAAAAGATAATGTGGATATTCTAACTCTGGGATTTCACAAAGACTGGTTCTTTTGAGCTAGAGGCTATGATTTGCTGTTAATGTTTAACAAAAGGCTCTCCAGAAAGAAAAGAAAAAAGCCAGCAACCACCTTGACTTCTCGATTCCCATAGTGTAAATATGAAATATGGAGTTAAGAAGAGATGCATACAGTCACCTCTTATCAGTTGATGCCAGCCTGCTCCAGCAGACCACTGAAGAGGAATTCTTTTATATTTACTAAACATACATTTTGGAAGCCATCAGTTATAAAGGTCTAAGTTTAAAGGGAAAATTTGATTTAACTGGGTAAGATGGACTAGTACCATTTCTTTGGGGATATACCACCTGGGAAAGTTTTGACAGAATTTAGTCACCTTATCAAATGGAGAATTTTGAGTAAATGCCTAGTTATAAACTTTAGGTAGCTATTGAATAAGTGGCTTGGCAAAATGAATGGAAATAGAAAAAGTCAAAGTGGTCATTTTTTATTTATATTACTTGTTTTTCACAAAGAATCTGAATGAGCTTTGATCTGGATCCCTTGAAACAATCATTTGTATGATAGAATGCTAATATGTTTCTGGGAAAGATGTCTTTCAGGAAAATATTTTATTAAAATAATTGTAGCTAACGTTTATTTTGGCATTCTCTGTTCTAAGAGGTTCTCATGTTTATCTTTTTAAATCTTCACAACAACCTTCTTATTATCCCTCCCATTTTGCAGGTAAGGAAACTGAGGAACAAGGAGTTTAAGTAACTTTTCCAAGTTGCCACACCTAGTAATTGGGATTAATCCAGGAAGTCTGACTCAAGAGTTCATGCTCTTAATGCACTCTTGCTTCAAAAGCAAAAGAGTATTGTTTTTATTTGTTTTTTTTTAAGATTACGGCAGTTAGCCAATCACTTTGAATATTAAAAAATGTTTCTTTTTGGTCATTGAATTTATGTAAGATTCAATAAGTGGATAAGAGATATAGTGAAGCTGTCATTGATATTCAGAAGGGTAGACAGTTTGGAAACCATTTTTTAAGGTTAAGACATTTCTACGCCAGATAATCTTTGGATTACATTAATAAAATGGAGATTAAATAGTAATGTGGCTAAGGTGTACCCTTGCCTTTAGTTAATGGAAATCATATATCAAGAAATGATAAATTTGTACTCTTTATATCCCTGCCTAGGCCCGAAAGAATTTAAGGTGATGCTTACGTATACACACACATATATATTGAATAGGTACGTATGTACACACATTTGCCAATGTATTTTACTTTAAAGGAAATGAGGAAATCCAAGTTAAGGGAAAGTAAGGGCAGAAAAAATAAAAAGGAGCCAGGAATGAAGGTAGTTTACCAAAACCATGTTTCAAGGTTTCATATACTTTCTAGAGCTACATCACGATTTTGGCTCTGAAACTTTTTAGGGCCAAAGCAGAAGGGAGAAATAATATGCAGTGTCCATGTTATGCTAATTTAAAAATAAATACCTTTACTTATGCATTTATAATTACATACTGATACTGACTTTTCTATCAGCATCAAGAATTAATCGGAATCTGAATCTCCTCTATCTCCCAGAGCAGACAAATCCTTTACCATACTTTCTCTTTAACAATGCACTGCATCATCAATTTACATTTGAAGATTTTTTTGGAATCCTTTTGGATTGATCTGGGTGTATTTGCATCCTCTTCTATCATTGTGTTTCTGATTGCTGATGAATCACTTCTTGGAATTGAATTAACTTTAGAGTCAATTGTCAATTTCTACTTGAACTTAACTGCAGGCTTCATCTTTCATTTGCTCACAGTTTTTTCTTATATTAGCGTCTTTCTTAAATTCTGTTTTTAGTTATAGTACATTATCTTGTATTTTTTCAGAAAGATTATTGGTGTTCAACTCTTAGACTTTTCATATTATTATTTGCCCTGGCTTTTAAATGATAGTTTACTTTGTATGTAAATTCTAATTTTCCCTTATTAAAGTATTGTACTGTTATCTTCTAGGTATTTGTTGCAGATGAGAGGTCCGATGCTGTTTTAATTTTCATTTCTATTTAGTTATACTCTTTGTCTCTTTCATAGTTTATTACTTATTGTTGGAGTACATATAGTTTAATAAAATGTGTCTAGATGTTATCCTTTCCCTGCTATCAGTGGGTTCTTTCACTATGAAAGGACTTTCTTTATCTAGGGGAAATTTTGTTGTTGCTGTTCTTTAGTGTTTTTATTATTTATTTGATTTTTTCTTTCTATTTTTTAAATTTCTCTTTCTTGAACTCCTACTAAATGCATGCGGAACTTTTAGATATATTCTACATATCTCATCTTTTCTCTCATGCTTTTAATCCCTTTGTCTTTTTCAACTGAATTCTGATAGAATCTTTCGGTTTACCCTTCTGGCTCACTGATTTAATCTTGAGTCTCATTCATTCTACAATTCAGCCCATATTTCATTAATCATGATAATTTCTGGAAACTTCTTTTTCATGGCATCCTGTTTTGGTTGATGTATTTTTTTTTTGTTAGCACCTTTTAAAAAATTTGTTTATTTACGCTTTCTCTGATTTTTAGGAGGTGAAACAGATGAATAATTATGTTTAGCTTGCCTTCTTAAACCAGAAGTCTTATCTTCTTTATATTGGTTTAAGTAAGGATTTAGAGTGTTTTAACAGTGGTCCTCAAACTTGCAGAACCCTTTTAAAGAAAAGCCAAAATTTTTGCAGGCTCCTAGTGTCTACTGACTTAGCCTGAGAAACACTGTTGTATATAAAATCTTCATTGGATTTCTTCTTCTCTTCTTCTGTTTCTGCTTCTGCTTCTTTTTTAAACTAAGGCATTTGTAAATAGAGCAGTGTTTATCTTACAGTGCTTTCCTTTGACTCAGCACACCTCTGCAGAGTTTTTAGTGGTCTGTGTAATTATCATCATATTCTTTGGTGAGACACCTGTCTTATATCAGACATCTATTATTGTGCCTTGTTTGTTTGCTGTTTAAAAATAAATTTAGTGAAGTTCCATGTGTGCTTTATTTGTCTGGTTACACTCTTTTGCCTGATATCAAGGTAGTTCCTATGTTGGAACCTTATCAATATGGACCCAGGATGAGTCACGCTTACAGGGACTGCCAACAAGAGAATTCTGTATGCTGAGTTTTCCCACATCTAAAAAGTCCCAGTGATTTGACATTGACATAAATATTACAGATATTTTGGTTTGCACCAAATTAATTTGTGATTACTAAAAATTGGAGATTAAAGACATGGCCTCTGCTTATATTTTTAATTTATTAAATAAAGCTTTGCTTCTTAACATTATTTAAATTTCATTTAGAATTAACTCATAATGGAAATTCTTCTTAATTTCAGATTTTAAATTATCTCAGAACTTTTCAAATAATAGAGAAGAAGAATTTTGAGGGAAAGAAGATAGAGAATTGAAGAAAACTGTCCTGCTTCCCCCAGTTTTTAGTGTGAAATTCAATCTAAAACTTTTAGATCCATCTCAGGTTATACTTAAACAAACGGGTGTCAACAGTTGGCTCCCTAAATATCACCAACACAATCTGTGGGTAAGATAGAGCTGAATTTATTGCTAAGGTAAGGTAATAAGTACCACCTCACAAAGCTTTGGCAGTATATGGGAGGGGAAAGGGGGAACGGTAAGATCAGAATTTATTGAGGATTGCAAGTCTGGTTTAAATCTGCTCTCTTAATGTGGGGACTAGATTAGGACTGGGCAAGAAGTCCAGGTTTGGTAGAAAGTGCAAGGGGAAGGTTTTGAACCAAGGGATTCCAAAAAATTTGAGCATTTGTCTGTTGATGTTTTCTGTTGAAGAGTTGGTAGGTCTTTGGGGAAATTCCTGTATTGAACAATCAAACAGTAGGACAGTCCTGGAAGAGTTAAATAAATAAATATTTAAAATGCTAATGAGGACAGTGAAATAGCAAAATCGCATGAATCTAGGCAGCAACTTGTTATTTCCTTTCTCAGTGCCCAGGCTGAGTGTGTGGGTAGTTGGTTTTACTTCTCAAGATTCTCGAGTTATCCAGGTTATGTACTCTTCTATTTGCTCTGCAGTCAAATCTCCTAATTTTCCAACTACTCCTCTCTAAAAAGTGGTAGAATAAAATTTTGCCTGGAAGCAGGAATACTGATGGTCTAACTGGCATATTCTGAAGTCTTTGAAGCATGGTGTGATTATCTGAAGCTCAAATCTAGGAGGCCCAAGACCTGAGGGCCACGTTCTCCACTCCCAAGCGTGGGCAGGAACAAAGCATATGGGCTAGCTGGCCCAAGCATTGTGACTTCAGTGAATATCAAGGGAGGCTTAGCCATGGAGAACAAGGGCCTAGAGGTGATGACATTGAAGCAATTTGTTTCCAGAGTGACTTGTGAGATTGTGAGGACAGGATTAGAAACAAAGAATCTTCAAAGGTAGCTTTCAATTATCTTTTGAAACTGGGCATTTTAGAGGCCTCAAACTGGGCCTTAAAACAGCTGTCATACTGTCTCAATGCAAAGGAAGATGAATAAGTCTTTCTTGTGCCATCGATTCTTCTTCCTGCAAATACATATTACTTTCCTGCCTCCATATGAAAGATCAAAATTTTTATTTTATTAAAATTTGCACGAAGGCTTCTGTTAATACACCATTTTCTATTGTATATTTAAAGTACTTGAAAATGGACATGATACCCAAAGGCCCAGAGCACACATCACATTGTTCTGTGCCTATGTATTGAATTGGAAAAAAATTTTAACCAAAAAAAAAGAAAAAGAGAGGATGAGTAAGAGGCAAAATAAACACTTCAAAATCTTATTTCCATGATGCTCAAAGGATCTCTCTTGCTCTCAGAAACTTCAGAGCAAGATAGGGACCTTTCTTTTTTGTAGCTTGAAGCAACTTTCCTGTCAACCATCCATCTAACCTCTGTCACTAGAAAGCTATGCGCTGGCAAACTGGCCTCAACAGTTCAAGGTTGGAGAACCACAGCCAATGCCCGAGGGTGGGACAGAACCCAGGCGCCAAGCAGTATCCTTGGGCTGCTAATTTGCTGGACACACAGAGCCCTGTTCTGTAACCTCCCCCTAGGTTGTGGGTGAGTGGAACCCATTAACATTTAAAAATATTTGCAGAAATCAGAGGGGTGGAAAAGGTATTTCTGGAGGGCCAGTACTCAGTGCACTTTCATGTGTGCCAAAGTTTGCTGCCATGGCTTCGGCTTTGATAGAGAACATCTGGGCAACTGCTGCTGCAGCATATAGATGGGGCGGAGGGCAGGGAACAAAGGGGGCTTGTGAGAGAACGCTCAAGTGGGGGAAATGGTCTCGGAGAAGGAGGCCTTACTTAATGCCTATCCCATGCTTCGCTGGGGGAAGGGATTGAGGACAGGAATGGAAGGTTTTGCCTTCACGTTGCCTCATTAATGAATGCTGAAGACAGAAGCAGCACAGCACCAGCTAGTGGGGCTGCAGAGACCTTTGTTTCCACTGCTAGACAGACATGTGCCTAAGTTCAAAGATGCAGCCAACAGCAATCACCACTGGTAGCAATCTAATGCTACTCCTCTCTTGAAGCCACTTGTTTGGGGCGGGGTGCCGGGGAAGGGGGGAGGCAGGCAGGGAACAGGAGATGGATTGGAGAGGAGGGAGGATTGGTAGAACACTTTCAGTCAAGACAGATTTGTCATTGTTTCCCCCATTGCCAGCCCCATCCATATGGAAACAAGATAAAGTGAATTGCATATCGTGAATGGGTATATTTCAAACACAAAAAATGCTTTTATTTACTGAAGGTTAAGGTCAGACTGTTGAAAATCTGTCATTTATGAGTAGAATTTTTTATTGAATTCTGATTTATGCATGCTGCACCTTACCCAGCATGCACATATATGTAAGAAAAATCCGTGTTTAGGCATTTATTAAATCACAGAAAGCTTGACTTGCTGATATATGATAGGAACCACTATAGTTCTTTATAAGAATGAATAAACTACTACCCCCTTTACCAATCAGATACTGGTTATAGATATAAGCTGGTCTAGGTATTCCAATAAATGTGATGTATATACTTCATTTTCAAAGTCCTCCCTCCCCTCTTCCCTTTGCTCCCCAGGTTATTGGCACCTTCTGACTCAGCTCTGAAGAACTAGTCCCATGTTTTGTTTTGTTTTTTGCGGTACGCGGGCCTCTCACTGTTGTGGCCTCTCCCGTTGAGGATCACAGGCTCCGGACACGCAGGCTCAGTGGCCATGGCTCACGGGCCCAGCCGCTCCGCGGCATGTGGGATCTTCCCGGACCTGGGCACGAACCCCTGTCCCCTGCATCGGCAGGAGGACTCTCAACCACTGCGCCACCAGGGAAGCCCCTATTGGGTTTTTTTTTTTTTCATGTTTTTAATATTACTAACAGCTCTCTTCCCAGTGGATTCATCTCAGAGTCCAGACATTAGCATTTGAAGGTGCTACAGGTTTTGTGATGGTAGAGGAGTTTCTGCAATATCAAACTCCATTCATTTAACAAATATTTATCAAGTGTCTATTGTGTAACAGGCTCTCAGGTTATGCTATTCAACAAGATAGTCCCTTCATTCTAAAGCTGAGAGCCCCAAAGGATGATATATCAAATAGCATATTCTGGTTTGCTTGAAAATAGGTGGGCAAACTTTACTTCATTTAATTCCGTTTATTGTTCTGATGAGTTTTAGTCTATATTGGCTCTTACTACTTCATATTGTTCACAGTATTTTAAAACTTATATAAGATTGCCTGCTCTGTTGTTCAAAAAATGCTAATAAAATAAGGCTACTCCATGGCTTTGAATTTTAGGTGATCTGGTGTCCATGGTTGATCTATTTACATCTATCTCCATTATCCATCTAGCTATATCTATCTTTAGCCTAAAAATAGGCCAAGTAGTTTCAAAAGTTTGGCTTTGGCAAAAAGTAATTTTAAAACTACTATTATTCCTAAGTTTGTTTAAAATTTGAGTTTACTTCAATTGCTTGTTAAGAATTATATGTTGCTGCTCATGTTTTCACATTTCTAATTTTTTTTAATATCTTGACTATTTTTTTTTTTTTTTTTACTTTTAATCATTTCTAAGACTTTCACCTTAGAAAGTCTTCCTTCCCCTCCCTTTCCAAAGCAATAAACCAGGTCCATCTGAATGGCAGATTTATGGCCAGTTACACCAAGAAAAACAGTTTTTAAAATTAAAATCTGTAGCGGTTACTTCAGATCCTATCAACTATTCTCTCTTGATAATAAATTATCAGCACCCTTATCTCAGAAATAATAGACATCTAGTGCTATGTGGAAACAGAATTTACAACTCAAACTACAAAACAATAATCTTGACCAATTTTTAGTCTGATGAAAGCTATGGTTCCCTTTTACAGAAAAAAAAATGTATATTAACACCAAATTTTGCCTCCATCCTTTCACAACTATGTATCTGTTAGTAAGAAACTGTACCCCAGGTAACTAACTCCATTTCCTTTTGAGGTTAACTTACATTTTTATGCAATTACTGCCTCTTGGACAAAAAACATTTCATCTTTACCTGAGTATCAGTGTTTTGGGTGTATTAGATATTCAAATATTAAGCGGAACTTACATTCTTAAACTTAGGACATTATAAGGATTGAGAAAATGGGATATTAGTCTTAGTCATGTTAGTGATCTAAACGTTGACCTCAAAATCATGAACATACTCTCAAATTTATCCAGCTCGTATTGATTGAGAGCTAACCAATATGTAGAATGTTTATGTCTCTCATCTCCAAATTGTTGGGTCCCTTTTATATTATGTGGAGGCTGAAATGCCAGAAATGATTCATTAGCTTCCAAAGAAAATCTAGAACCTATCATTAAGTCCAAGAGTAATGCTTTGATGTCACCATCCTGAGCAAATAATTAAGTCTGAACTAAAGCCTTAGGAGAGTCTACTCTTATTTTATTTTCTTCACCAAGCTATATACAGTGAGTCCTTTGAAACTGATCCTCCATTTAAGAGTAGTCCTAATGGTATAGGTCCATGTCATAATTTCTTCCTTAATATGTATGGCATCTTATATTCGATGTCTATTTCATTTTTTCATCAACTAGAATATTGATTCATGTGAATGTGTCTTGGCTTGCAAGACAGTGAAATCACAAAAATATCCATTGGTCAGTCTTACAAATGCAATGGATGATTCAAATTACCCACAATTAAATAGTTTTCAAAGAAATCTTCTGAGTTTGATATCAGGGACCCACTGCCAATGAAGCATCTCAGTAGTTAAATCCACCTCATGCCATTGTTACCTAGTCCCAAGATGTCCACTAAGATAAATCATCTGCATACAGCAAAAGAATTTGGAGTTGCCTATCTGGGCATGAGGGGAAGATTGACTCAGCTGCTACATATGATCTCAAAGCTGTCTGTTTTCCATGACTGATTTTATTACCTTATTTGAGTCTGTCTCTGGATGAGCTCAACTGTCTTGTCCAGCACTTTGCATAGTGGCCCTGCTCTGCCGTTTCAGCCAGTCCCAGCCTTGCCACATATACAGTGAGGCTTTATCAATGGTAGTAAACAGTGTTTCTAAGTATCCTTCACGCAAGGAGATGTAACTTGTTTACTGAGCTGCATAGGCTTTTCTTTTATACAACTCTAGAAGCAGCCTCTACTGTTGTCTGAGATTCTCAGCTCTTAACATCCGTTTGGCCTTGAGCCCATCCTTATTCTAACTGCAGTATCAACCAAGCCCTAGCAAGACTCAAAGTGTCACAACCCCCTTAACCATCACCCACAGCCCAGCATTGATGCAACTCAATTGTCTCTAGCATGTTTATTCCCTTTATAATGTAAATATTGCAGTGATTCTATCAATGTAAGCCTAAGTGTCAGCTGATAATTTTGACATATAAGTATGTACTTACAACCATGAACTGTCATTAATAACACAAACTTTCCTGAAACATTCAGAAATTCAGCAGCAGATGAGATATCAGGACTTGCCATATCTATGGTTCTTTAGCACTGTGCAAATCATCTGGAATTGGTCATTATTGCCCAAAGAGAGCAATTTTTTTTCTTTTTTGTGAAATATTATTTCAACTCAAAAATCTAATCTTAGTGAGAAACCACATTGAAAAAAATGGGGTTGAAAACACACTGAGCTCAATGATGCAAAGAGATAAAAATCCAATGGAAGGTACTGAAGTCATATACTTCATAGCAGAAAGCAAGCAGACTCTTAGTATAAGCAAGAAGTACTTGGCTTTTATAGAAAATTTGTGTATATCAGTGCAAGTCTCATTTAAGTGAAAGGTCATTTTTAAAAGAGTAACCTATATTAAATGCATGTAAAACTGGCATTTATAAGAGTAATATTTATTTTTTCATTTTAAATGAGTGTAGGACTAGCAGTGTGTAAAGATCCTTATTCAGG
Organism: Neophocaena asiaeorientalis asiaeorientalis; assembly: GCF_003031525.2. Taxonomy (NCBI): domain Eukaryota; kingdom Metazoa; phylum Chordata; class Mammalia; order Artiodactyla; family Phocoenidae; genus Neophocaena; species Neophocaena asiaeorientalis. Next base: position 3,287,846 of record NW_020173022.1, on the reverse strand, counting down.
GATCTTGTTCATTTGACTATTCCTAAGAGAACTGATAAGAGCAAAGGTCTGACATAGTCACTGCAATAAAATCTTTGGTGGAACCACTCGAGCTAGTATTCCAATGTTTATAATCTGATTTTGGGGACTCCTTTTACCACAGAAGAGATTAAAGGCTTCAATTCCTCTTCTTCCTGCAGCGTGCCTCATGGGGGGAGTATGTTGTCCCTAGTGATGTTTAAATAGTTCTCCAGCTGGTGGGTTTCTAAAGGTGTTTCTCAACCTTTTTATAACCTCTGCCCCTCTTTGATAAAGAAAAATTTCATGTTTCTCTGGAAGTTATATTATAGCCCGCCTGAAAAAGGGGAAAGACCAAGATGAGCGAGGAGTGGAGGAGGGATGATTGCTTCATTTGTTTTCTGTTTTCTGAGTTTCTTCACCAGCCAAGAAGTTTATATCAAGCTTTTGTTTCTTTTTCTGTAGCTTTCGAAAAATCTTATTGATTTACATGATTTTAGATATTAAAAATTATAATACTGAACATGTTTTATTCAAACTATGTATCTTCCACTCTTTGCTTCTATTACCCCCTCTAGATATGGAAGACAAGAGCAACTTGCTCTGACAAATGGAAATAACACTGTTTTTCTCAAATGTTAAAAACAAACTAAATTTTTGGAGCACAGGATATGTTTTGAGCCTCTTTGGGTATAAAAATATGTATTTGGCTTATGTAAACCTCAAAATTAAATCTAGTTTTTAAACTATGGAACAAATGGTTTGGGGACAAGATGGGCAACAACTGACTTTAGTGGACAATGAAAACACTACTGTATAATTTTCCACTTATCCAGCCAAGTGAAGGAATTCTTAAGGGGTATCTTGAAACTCTTAGTGATCATCAGCAAGTAATACTCTGAAGACCATAGTGCTTTCAACTCTTTTTGTCTTCTTTTGTTGGTACACTTTTCTACTGCCTGATGATACTACATCTAGATATCCTTTACTCTTATAGTTCTTCAAATTATCTCTAATTATTAGTGAAATCTACTTTTCATTCTAGTTGTGCATTTGTTTTATATGGTTACTAATAAACAAGCATTTCACTTAGAAAATCAGAAGATTTAAATGGGGTGTCTGGATTTGTCATGCCCTCTCACTTGCAATGGTAGGACACTACTCCCGTTTAGTCCACATAACCTTTTGGTTACATCTTTTCCCCTGGAGTAGCCATTTTTTAAAAATCTCTTGCTGTGTGCCAGGCACTGTGTTAAGCATTCACACTCAGGTGCCCACCTGACCCCATAGCAGCCCATGGAGACAGTCAGCATTATCTCCGCTTTCCAGATGAAGAGACTGAGGTTCAAAGAGATTAAGCAGCTGTTGCAAGGTCAGTCAGCTAGTAAGTGGTGGAACTAGAATTCAAACCCAGATCTGTCTGACTCCAAAGCCTATGGTCTGCAGTGTGACCCCATATAGCTTTTAGAAGTAATACTTGACCCTTCTTACAGCATTTTGTGGGACCCTCACTGAACTCCTTCTGGAGCCAATCAGTTTACTTGATAAATCTTGTCTGGATTTTTGATAAAGAAAGTCCACCCCCTTGGACAATACCACCTCATACAACCTTGGTATATGGAGGTCACATGTTGATGCTCCCTTTCTTCTGATTTCCTCATCACCCTGATCCAGAGATTATTTCTAAGTAAGTCCTGGTTGTTTTAGTTTGCTTAGGCCAAACTATATGGATGTCTTCTTTTATCCTATAGAGTCATTTTTAATTTTCCTTGTTGAACTTCTCCTGTAAGTGAAATAGGAATAAGTATTTCCTAAACTTAAAAATTCAGGAAGTTTTTAATGGACATTAAAATATTGCTGTCTGTTGTGAGTTAGCAAAGTCCACCCAAGAGTATGTTTTGACAAACCAAAATGTGTGGGAATTTTCCACGGCACCTCTGTCACAAGATATGAGGAGGATGGAACACTCTTCCATCTCTGAAAATTGAAAGTGTTAGCTGACAAAAATTTAAGAGCCCAAGAGGGTTTTGATGGCAATGAAAGCTCTATACGTTAAAATACACCATCTGGAATTTCTTTGGTGAGGGAAACCAGATTTGAGGATCAACTTTATTCCTCTTAGGTATCTTATTTCCTTAGCAACAATACTGTTTCACCTAGTAGAATTTGGTCCTAGAACTTTCTGATGATGACGATAACTAACGTTGCTATTCTCTAGAGCTGAGATGTAAAATCAAGTGTGGCAACTTGAACCATTTTTTTCCCTGACAGTGCTGACAAAAAGCTAGTCTAGGGCTTCCTTGGTGGCGCAGTGGTTGAGAGTCTGCCTGCCGATGCAGGGGACACGGGTTCGTGCCCCGGTCCGGGAGGATCCCACATGCCGTGGAGAGGCTGGGCCCGTGAGCCATGGCCACTGAGCCTGCGTGTCCGGAGCCTGTGATCCTCAACGGGAGAGGCCACAACATTGAGAGGCCCGCGTACCGCAAAAAAAAAAAAAAATTTAAACAAAATAACTTTAAACAATAAATTTTTATGAATTCAAATATCTGGTATATGTCCTTCTGCTTCAAAATGGGTAACAAGTGAAATAGTGTCAGGTTGTATCAGTGGAGTAATTCTATTTTTAGAAAGTTCAAATGCTAAGCTTAAAATGAATTATAACTTGACTGAAATATTTCATGAATGAGTTGGTTCATAAATGCTGATAATATTTTTAGTAAATGTCAATTGCCTTGAATTCATTAACCAACTATCTGAGTGGTCCTGTACATATTTTTAAATTAAATTTATTTAGTTTGCTAAAATAGGAAAGATTATTTTCAGTGGGGTTTTCCCTAATGAAATAGAGTAATAAGGAAAATAAGTTGCATAGCAATTAGAAATTATTTGTTGAATTCCGAAGTTTGGAAGTATAATCAATTTTTTAATTTTTTTGTGTCAACAAGTTCTGTATCCTTAAACTCTTAGTAGATCTCAGAGTATTTTGCAGAGGGGTGTTGCTTTTTCCCAAGGAGTATTTATTATTTCGAAAACATAATATAACTTTCTTGGAAGTAGCCCTACTAGATGGCTTTCCTGTTATACACAATCTCAGGTTATTTTGAGTTTATTAAAATGGAAGTTCATTTCATTGTTATTCATGCAATGTCTGTGCTAGACCCTGAGAAAGATACAAAGTTAATTCTCATACCTTACTTCCAAAGAGATACCATCTGGTAGGAATCCTTTTTTTTTTAAATAGATCTTTATTGGAGTATAATTGCTTCACAATACTGTGTTAGTTTCTGTTGTACACCAGAGTGAATCAGCCATATGCGTGCACATGTCCCCATATCCCCTCCCTCTTGAGCCTCCCTCCCACCCTCCCATCCCACCCCTCTAGGTCATTGCAAAGCACCGAGCTGATCTCCCTGTGCTATGCTGCTGCTTCCCACTAGCTAACTATTTTACAGTTGGTAGTGTATATATGTCGATGCTACTCTCACTTCGCCCCAGCTTCCCCCTCCCACCCGGTGTCCTCAAGTCCATTCTCTATGTCTACATCTTTATTCCTGCCCTGCAACTAGGTTCATCAGTACCATTTTTTTTATAAGATTCCACATATATGTGTTAGAATATGGTATTTGTTTTTCTCTTTCTGACTTACTTCACTCTGTATGACAGAATCTAGGTCCATCCACCTCACTACAAATAACTCAATTTCGTTTCTTTTTTATGGCTGAGTAATATTCCATTGTATATATGTGCCACGTCTTTATCCATTCATCTCTCGATGGACATTTAGGTTTGGTTCCACGTACTGACTATTGTAAATAGTGCTGCAATGAACATTGTGGTACATGTCTCTTTTTGAATTATTTTTGAATAGTACTATTTGCCTTTTACAATGAATGTTACATACCAAATCTTTGTTTTATTCTAATAATTGTATGAAACGGGGTAAATGAAAAAGCTGGGCATAGAGAGCTTGCAGAATCTTTTCAATATACAATAGCTAGTTGGTAGGAGAACAAGTACTAGATCCAGAGTCTTCTGATCCTGAAATCAGAGAACATCAGAAGTCTGAAAGATAAGCTCTAGTCCTGGTTGACCAGTTACTAGCTGTGCAGCCCTGGGCCAATCACTACCTCTGGGCCCTCAGTTTTCCCAGCTGTATAATAATGGAGTTGAAGTAGTTGGTCTCTAATGGTCCTTCTAGTTCTAAAGTTCCAAGATTATTTTCCCTGAAAAAGGTAATGTGACAATGTGGAAGAAAGACTATGCTGTTTAGAGGCATAGTTTCCTCAACTTTCTCTTCCTAGGTTGATATTCCTTTGCTTCTTTCTGTGAATCCAGATAGAACTGAGTATTTCTAAAGATGTGTCTTTTCTCCTTTCTTTCTATTCACTTCATTATAGGTCAGTGCTTTTGGCATCTTCTTTAACAGCTCACTGCTGTGGTTCCCATTTCTAGGACCTCTTTTTCAGAAGTCTGTTTGGCTCCTTTGAATATATTTAAGCTCTTTGCACTGGAAAACTCTGAATTCTCAGCAGCAGCAGCAGCACTTGCTCTCTAAGGACTCATTGTAAGGAGTTAATGTCACTTCCACATCATCTTCCATGACCTCATTAAGACTGTCCAGTTGTACAAACCATGCAGTGTCGGGAATTTGAGACATATCAAGTTCAAGACTAAGGAAATCAGGTCCACTCTCAAATTAGACTTCTTTCCACACACTGTTCATATCACTTCCCACCATCACTTTTCAATATTTTTCTTAACCTCTTAGTAGAACTGTGCCAAAATCCCTGACACATGCCACCCTCAGCCTCAGTATCATTGATGAGCTCTGAAATCAGTGTTACATTCAGTACATCTTGGACACACAATGACTTCTTGCTTCATTGGATGCTGTATGGATATGTATTGGGTAGAAGAAACTTAAAATTTGCTGCCAAAGACTCAAAGTTTATTGAGTGACCAGGGGCATTGTTCAGGAATAGCAATGCTTTCTTTGAAAGATCATTATTCTCACAATACCTATTAACAGCTAAGCAATAATCACAAATCAACCACTTACTGAATGTCTCAAATAACCCCTGTTGGTCTATTTGAATACCATAATACCAGCAAGTTTGATTTGCAGTTAGCCGATTAGTATTGGATAGTTTTCTGTCTGATGAACAAGCTGGAGTTTTAATTTTAAATTCCCTGTTGAGTCTCCTTTAAGCAAGAGAGCGAGGTGGTCTATGTGGCTGCCTTAAAGCCAGACAGTTTTTTTTTTTTTTTTAATGCACAATAAACACAGAGGAAGGTATCTGTTTCCATGGTAGACTGATTCCATCCACATTAAAAGAAATTGCAGAGGGCATTCACCAATTTCTACTATGAAATTGAGAAGTTCAGGGAATTTCTCTACTGCTGCCTAGTCCGTATTTATTCTCTATGCTAAATTTTGGTGTTAGACAATTGTTTGTAACATTCAAGTTAGTTAAATTAGCCATGTCTGGCATTTAAAGTTCCTTTGGTTGTACTCTTATTATCACATAAACTGAGTGCCTTGTTTATTAATGCTCAGAGGCAGTGAGTGTAGTAGAAAGGGCACTGAGACAATCTGTCCAAGCATGACGATGGGGTGTATGTGATGGTGATGGTGGTGGCGGGTGGCGTGTATATGTGTGTGTGTCTGCATGTACACACATAGGTAGAGAGATTTAAGGGGGTACTTATGTATCAAGCAAATAAGATCTTATAAGAATCCCACTGAAAACATCACATATTGACTTGGCTGTGCTCCCAGCCTGGCTGGAATGTATTATATGCCCCAATGAGAAAGTCTTCTGGCTGCACTGAGTTCTTGGACTCCTTCTTCTGGAACACTCTTTCTGATGAGTCAGGTTGATTCCACTTGACAGTCATCTTCATGAACCACGTCAGAAACCATTGCTTTGGTGAAGCATTCCCTGACATTTCCAAACTCCAGGCCAAACGAATAGCTTTCTCTGCGCTTAGTGCATTTTACATACTTGCAATAAACATGATAGTGGGTGTTTACAAATCTGTCTCTCCAGCTACATTGTGACTTATTTTAGGGTAGCAATTTTGTTTTATACTTTTTAATACAAACAGTGTAGCAAGTGAGGAAGAATCTGAACTTCCAAGCCAGACTTGGTTTCAAATCAATTTCACTACTACGTCTGGTCTTGAATAAAGTACTCAAAGCTTAGCCTGAGTTATTTTATATGAAAAATAAGTATGGTGATGTCTAATTCCATAAAGCTTTTTGAGAAGTGCAGAAAGGCCCTTATATATTTCATTTCTTTGTATCTTACCTAAAGCCTAGTGCCTACCAGAAACGTAAGGATCATTCAATATTCTCATGTCCTTTGACCTAGAATATCCTAGTAACCCAAAGTCCATCCTTCTTCCTCCAGAGGAAGTGGGCTCCCTCTCAATAATGGCAGCCTGACAAAGACATGAGATACCTTGGTGATGGCCAGGCTTTATCATTGAGGATATTTATGGAGACCATGGTTAGGGAGTCAACTATTCAGGAAACTATAAAAAAAGATGTCATCTCTATGTAGAAGGTTAATTCAGATGACCTCCTTCATTCAAGAGATAGTTTTTCTATACTTACTATATGCCTGCCAGCTGGGCCAGATACTATGAAGATTACAATCTAGCGGATGGCAAAGATTTTTAAATTAAATAAAATAAAAATTACAACTAAATAAAGTAGCTGTAATGAAGGCAAGAAATAAAAGCTGAGATCCTGAGTTTCTTTCCAAATGTAAACTATATGATTTAATGTTTAAATTTCCAGGAAAGTAGAAAATTGATCCACAAATTGCAGATGGAAATTTCAAGGTCCTTTGTAAATTTTTTCAACCCTACTTATTAAATCTTGTGTTCTCTTTCTTCCTGATTGGCCCATTTATTCAGGTTCTTCTCCTGGTAGCCCAGTCAGCATTCCTGTGTCCATGGAGATGGAGTTTTCTTTACCTAGAAGCTTTTCCATCCCACTACTTAAAATACTGTTAATAATCCTGCCCAGTTTCCGGTATTATAAAATAAGCTGGTGAGACTAAATAATCTTTAAGATTTCTTAGCTCTAAAATATTTTGATTCCTTTAACCCTGCTAGTGAAGGAGGAGGGCAGAATGTGCTCCCTATGTTTTTACTTCTAAATTTTATTTTCTGTGCTTGGTTACCATGATGAACTGTTTTTAGCTATACCTGGTACCAGAGCTCCAAACAGAAGAAGCTGGAATGTAGAGCATGCATTACATGAAAAGTAAAATGTTTTGAAAGGGCTTTGAAGTGTTGAATAGGAATATTGTATTAAGAACATTCCACCAAATGGAAGAAGCCTGGAAACTGGACAAACTGTGAATGTGCAGATGGTTACTATTAACCATCGGTCAAGTAGAGAACACAGCCTATGCGTACGGATCAATATGTCACGTGTCTTTATACATTGGGATGTACCAAGAATTTGTCAGCAGTTTTTATCTCTGTATGTATTGCCTCCAAGGAGAAGAGTCAAATTGCCCATGTTATGCAGCCTAGAACTTTTAGTTTTGTCTGCACCAATATGAATGAATCCATTTAAGATGTCTCATAGGAAAGAGGATGCTTCCATAAATGCAAATTGACATAAAATGGTGGGTTTTTTGGTTTGTAGATGAGTTGGGGGGCAGGGGGGGCACAGAAGGAAAGATCCTCTATTTTTTTTTTTTTTTTTTTTTTGGTATGCGGGCCCCTCACTGCTGTGGCCTCTCCCGTTGCGGAGCACAGGCTCCAGACGCGCAGGCTCAGTGGCCATGGCTCACGGGCCCAGCAGCTCCGCGGCATGTGGGATCTTCCTGGACCTGGGCACGAACCCGTGTCCCCTGCATCGGCAGGCGGACTCTCAACCACTGCGCCACCAGGGAAGCCCCAATATCCTCTACCTTTATAGTTCTTTTAAAAATCTTCTTTATCCTAATAGACAATCCACAAACTATAATAATCCAAATGCTCCATATCACCCAACAACATTTTACAATTAGAATGTGGGCAAATCGCTCTGCCTCAGTTAACACTGATGTTAAAGAACAGCAGAGAGGCCTTAGGTAGGTATGACCACTAGTCAGTCAGCCATCTGAAGTATTACAGAGAGGTGTTATTTCTCAGAGATAAGGAACAAAGAGGTCTTAATATCCGGCTCAGTCAGGGCAGGAAATTGCCTACTTCCTGAGCCAGAGTGGTAGAGGCTGTGGATGGGAGCCAGATATTGGAGGGAGAAGGCATGTAAGCACTGGAGACCTCAGGATTTTATCGTCGGGCGCATGGACTTTGTATCAGAATGTCAAGAACTCATTTTGTCTTTAGCCCAGAAAGATGCTTGGCAAAGAATTAATTACACTAAAGCATTCTTATAAATGTCATGGCTGGACATTAATTTTCACAGAAGGTTATTCATTCTCAGATGTTTATGCTTTTCATTCCTGAACCTCCCCGGACTGTGGTATGTGACAACATTTTAATTTTAAAGACTATCAATTATCCTGCTAATTCTAAATTCTACTATAAAAGTGTGAAGTACCAGGTTGACCTTGCATCCCTTGCCCTAATTACACACATGTGTTTTTATAGACGTTCTATCCAACCTCAACACCAACAAACTAGTTTACAAAGCACTTAACCTCTCCAGCGTTTTTTGTCCTCATTTGTAAATCAAGAGTGTTGAACTAGATGATCTCACATTTGTTTGGGTTCTAAAGAAAAGTGGCAGAAATTCCATGGGTATAAGTCTGTATGGTGGAAAAAGGAAATTTGGGGGATCCTGGGTACTTGAGTCTAAACCTCTGCATGTCCAATTATTAGATGTGTGACACTGGGAACATTCTTTAATCTCCTCAATCTAGTTTCAACATTTGTAACTGGAATAATAACTGAGTTATATGGTTGTTATACAATTAAGTGACATGGTGCATTAAAGTGTCTGGCAGACACATATTTAGTAGCTGTTTCTTTTCCCTTCCTTCCCTTCTTTCAGCATTATGCAGACAATAGATTTTACTAACTTTTATTAGAAAAAAAATCCAGGTTCAGATGGTAATGTTGAAAGAAAAGAAGATAAAGACTAATTTACAGGAGGATCTAAAGATGGATTGAATTTTGTCAAGCAAAATAAGGATGTAGGACATGCTACCCGGGGAAGAATGTAATCAAATGTATGATGGCTTTAATTAAAAGGTGTATGTGGAGAATAAGTCTCCTGATGCTATTGAAATGTAGACTCTATTGGCCAGGGTTAAGATATATATTTTATGTTTCTATCTCTTGACCTATAAATTAATTTTTACTCAATTGTTTGTATATTGCACACAATATTCTCTGTTTTTTTCTTTTAAAAACATACTTTGGAGATCATCCTATCTGTACATAAAGCTCCTTCTTTTTCTTTATTTACTATTTATAATATACCATTATGTGTATATACTACAATTTATATAAACAGTACTCTAGTGGTGCATATTTAGGTGGTTACCATATTTTGCTTTTATAAACAAGGTTGCAGTGAGTAATCTTGTATACACATCACTTTACCACATGTGTAAGTAAATCTGTAGGATAGAGTCCTAAATGTGGATCAGCTGTATTTGTAATTTTGGTAAGTCTGGTCAAATGCCCTGCAAACATGTTTTATTGATTTCAATGTACATAGTCTATGTATGAGACTGTTTCCCTGAACTCTAGTCGATACATAGTTAATCATAGTTTCTGAATTTGGCCAAAATCTTCTAGATGAAAAAAAATGCTATTTTAATGTACTTTGAAGAGGCATTTCTTGAACGTCTTTTTATGTATTTAAGATTTGTCTGTATCTCCTTTCTGTGATCTATCTGTTCATAGTCTCTAATCATTAGGCTGCTGGATTATTGGGGTTTTCCTTATTGATTAGTGGAAATTCTTTATATATTAGGGAAATTAGCTTTTTGTTTCTTTTTTTTTAGCTTTTTGTTTCTTATGCAGACATTTTCTCTCAATTTTTTGTTTGATTTTGATTATTGTGATTCTTACCACACAAACTGTTTAAAATTTTTTTTATATAGTGAAGTTTATCAGTTTTTTATGGCTTTTGGATTTTGTTTATAATTAGAAAAACTCTTCTCACTTGAGAGAATTTTTTTTCATGATTTCATCTATTTTATTGTTTCATTTCTTACACTTAAATCTTTGATCAATTTCAGATTTACTGTGGGGAGAGATATGAATCCAAGTTTCTTTTTTTGAGGTGGCTACCCAGCTTTCCCGTCACAGACTACTATATAATCCATATTTTCAATGCCATTTTGAAATGTTTCCTGTTTTTTACTATATAACTATATGCATTTGGATTGGTTTCTAGATTTTATTGTATGTTTCATAGGCTTTTCTGTCTATTTATGTGCAAGTAGCAAATTTTAAATTTATATTAGTTTTATAATATGTATCAAAACCTAGTAAAAATGGCTTCTTTCTCTTGCTTTAGTTTTTCAGAAAATGTATGACTATTTTTACTTGCTTATTTTTCTGGATGAATTTTAGAGTCAATGAGGTGTCCCACACCTACCCTCTAAAACAAATACATCAAATTTATAAATTAATTTAGGTGACATTGATTTTTAAAGTATTTTTTGATATTCCTTTCCAAGCACATTCTATACTTTTCCTTATGTTCAAGTGTGTATGTGTGCAGGTGTGTATATATCTATGTATGTGTGTGTATATTTTGTGATTCTCAAGAGAAGTTTAAATTTTTCTTCATATTGATCTGATTTCTCATTAAGTATATTCCTAGATTTTGTTGTTGTTATTGCTTTTGTAAATCTTTTTCTCCTGTAGATCATCCAACTGGGTATTGTTTATAGTGTAAGGACTGTGATTATTCATTAATCTTTTACCAAACATCCAAGTATTACATCTTATTGATGTAATACTTCTTAAATTGATTTCTTTGTTTTCTCCAGGTATACAATCATATCATCTGCATGATGGTAATTTTGCCTCCTTTTTTTTAGACCCTAGTTTATTTTTCTTTTTGAATTGTGTTGGCTAATACCTCCAGGATAATGTTAAATGAAGGTAATGGTAATAAACATTTATGTTTTATCCTTGACTTTAGTAGAAATTTTTTCTCTGGAACAATTTTAATATCATTGGAATGATCAATTTTTTGAAGATTTGGCAGAAGTAGCCCGTTAAGTCAGATGATGATTGAGATGTACACTTCTTTGCATTATAAAGTATGATTATCATTCCCTTATTAAGAGTTTTAAAAATCAAGAACATGTAAATAGAGAACAAAGGGAGGAAAATAGATCATATAGTGTAAAGTTTTTTAATAGAGGCAGTAAAAACAGAAAGCATGACAAAAATGACAGAATTAAGACCCGACAAGACTGGCCTCCATAAATGTAAGTGGGTAACTCACCTATTAAAAAAAATCATTTTTGATCATAATAAAAAATTCAGCTCTATGTTTTATATAAAAATTATGCCTAAAATAGATGCCTTGGAAGAGTTGAAATGAAAAAACCCTCAGATCTCTTTCAAACTGTTAAAAAAATGCTTAACCTGACCCATACAAAAGAAACCTACAAATCACTATGTTAAGCTACACCTTTTCACCTACCAGATTGGCAAAAATCATAAAGTTTAACGTCATAGTGTGTTGGTGAGGATGAGTGAAACAGGCACTCTTATACATAATTAGTAAGTGTGTACATTGTTAAACCTCTCTGGAGGCCAACACGGTGATAGGTATCAAAATTATAAATTCATATAGCCTTTGTTTTCACATGTTAACTTGTAGAAATTTACCCTATGAGCACACTGAAATGTGCGTCTTTATAAGGATTTTTGTTTCAGTATTGTTTATAATAGCAAGAGTTTTGAAACAGCCTAAATGTTTAATGATATGGGTTTGATTAAATAAGTTATGCATGATTACATTATGGAAAAATATGAATTCCTTAAAAAGAATAAGGTATAGATAAAGCATTATCTCTGAAATACGTTTTTAAGTTTAAAAAGCAAGGACAGCACATTATATTGGGTTGGCCAAAAGGTTTGTTCAGTTTTTTCTGTAAGATGTCTCTAGTAGCACTTAGTTGTCTTTAACTTCATTCGAAACAATTTTGTTAGATTGTATTGCAACAGCTGTCATATCAGCGTGCATTTTTAAAAAAACATCAAAATTGGTGAATTTTTGTGTAGCCATTTTTAATATTGAAGATGGAAGTAAAAGCACAAAATTTTCAGCATACTATGCTTTATTATTTCAAGAAAGGTAAAAATGCAACTGAAATGCAAAAAAAAGGATAGTGCATTGTATGGAGAAGGTGCTGTGACTGATGGAATGTGTCAAAAGTGGTTTGTGAAGTTTCATGCTGGAGATTTCTCACTGGGCAATGCTCCATGGTTGGGTAGACCAGTTGAAGTTGATGGCGATCAAACTGAGACTTTACTTGAGAACAATCAACGTTATACCACGCGGGAGATGGCCGACATACTCAAAATATCCAAATCAAGTGTTGAAAATCATTTGCACCAGCTTGGTTACTTTAATTGCTTTGATGTTTGGGTTTCACATAAGTTAAGCGAAAAAACCCTTCTTGACCATATTTCTTCAGGAGATTCTCTATTTAAACGTAGTGAAAATGTTCCATTTTTAAAACAAATTGTGACGGGGGATGAAAAGTGGATACTGCACAATAATGTGGAAAGGAAGAGATCGTTGGGTAAGTGAAATGAACCACCACCAACCACACCAAAGGCCGGTCTTCATCCAAAGAAGGGGACGTTGTGTATATGGTGGGATTGGAAGGGAGTCCTCTATTGTGAGCTCCTTCTGGAAAACAAATGATTAATTCCAACAAGTACTGCTCCCAAATAGACCAACTGAAAGCAGCACTTGACAAAAAGTGTCCAGAATTAGTCAACAGAAAACGCATAATTTTCCATCGGGATAACACAAGACTATATGTTTCTTTGATGACCAGGCAAAAACTGTTACAGCTTGTCTGGGAAGTTCTGATTCATCTGCTGTATTCACCACACATTGCACCTTCGGATTTCCACTTATTTAGGCCTTTACAAAATTCTCTTAATGAAAAAAATTTAAATTCCCTGGAAGACTGTAAAAGGCACCTGGAACAGTTCTTTGCTCGAAAAGATAAAGAGTTTTGGGAAGACTGAATTATGAAATTGCCTGGAAAATGGCAGAAGGTAATGGAACAAAACAGTTGTTCAATAAAGTTCTTGGTGAAAATGAAAAATGTGTCTTTTATTTTTATTTAAAAACTGAAGGAACCATTTGGCCAACCCAATAATTCAGTGTTAAAAATATATGAAAATATTATGTATGTCTACACATACACATACACACACAGAGACTCGCACATGTACATATATCTATATCTATCTATCTATATCTGTTTGTAGATACATAGATTATTTCTATAAGGACAAAGAAGAACTGTTCAGAGTGATTGCTTTTGTGGAGGAGAACTGGATGTCTGGGTAGAGAAGCAGAAGTAGAATGTAATGCAAGGAGCAACTGTAAGCATATAAATCAGTAAAACATATTGATCATTCTAAATGAACATTTTCTGTTATAATAATTATTAGCTTTTTAAAGTAGATCTAAATATAGATAACACTAACTTCTTACTCTGTTTTTTTTTTGTTTGTTTTGTTTTTGTTTTTTTGGCTGCACTGCATGGCATGTAGCATCTTAGTTCCCCAACCAGGGATCAAAACTGTGCCCCCTGCATTGGAAGCGCAGAGTCTTAACCACTGGACCACCAGGGAAGTCCCTAAGTTCTTACTCTGGTAAGAGAATTTTGGAAGAAATTAAAGAATACTAATCTCATTGTCTTCAGGGGAACAAATACTAATTCTTCATTCCTTTTTTAAAAGCAAAATATAAGTATTTTGGATAAAATTTAAAGGGTAATGGCTAAAATAATAAAATATATAGTAAAAGTAACGGAAACATAAATATGATATAGCTCATGGAAGTTAGGAGAGGAGAAAAAAAACTCATGATAAATAGATAAAACAATGGCGTAAAAAGTTCACCATAGCTATAATATATAACTACAAAAAATGAGTTCATCTGACAAGCCTTTTAATAATATACTGTTTACAAAATAAAACCAAATGACATAAGTCTGAAAATAAAAGTGATAAAAGTACACCAGGGAAAAATTAACTGATTAACAGAGAACACAACTTTAACTGTACTTGTCTCAGACCAAAGAAAACTTAAGGTGGCACCTATTCCATATTTTCCAGACTTCTTCTTTTCTTTTTTTAATAAATTTATTTATTTTATTTTTATGTATTCTGGCTGCATTGGGTCTTTGTTGCTGCACCCCGGCTTTCTCTAGTTGCGGCGAGCAGGGGCTACTCTTCGTTGCGGAGCACAGGCTCTAGAGTGCAGGCTCAGTAGTTGTGGCACACGGGCTTAGTTGCTCCGCGGCATGTGGAATCTTCCCGGACCAGGGCTCAAACCTGTGTCCCCTGCATTGGCAGGCAGATTCTTAACCACTGTGCCACCAGGGAAGCCCTCCAGACTTCTTTTAATAAATCATTCACTCTATTATCTCCAAGTTTATCCAAAGGCTCCTTAAACACCTTTTTAACCAGAAATGTATACTTGGAGAAGAATTTTATGTCTTTTTGATCTTTTATTAAAAACACCTTCAAAATGTTGATATACAAGCCAATTTTCTCAAGTTAGTAGGGTACCCTATATACATTTAGTTCTTTATTTTTTGTAAACTTAAGCCACTTACCAGTTTTCTTCCCTTTTTTGGATTAAAGAGAATACTTGTTATTTTTTAAGAGCCCCTGTTCATATGCAAGCCTCCCCTCCTGCACCTTTCCCAAGCAGCCACTCCTCTTTCCTGGTGCCTCTTACTGCTTTGTTTTTACTGGAAAATGTTCACCCACAATAAGAGGTGCAATGGGATGGAGGTTTTTCCTTTCAAGGTTAAGACAGTGTTTTCTGCTTAATTTATGGGGTTTTTTTTTTGGTAATTTCCAGAATTAAATTGTCCTATAGTTTAAGGAAATAGTTTTCAGTGACACCTAGCTTCTTCCTCTGGCTGATGACAACTTAAATCTCAGTTAGGAAGTCCTGACTTATTTAGATAACTTCAAGTCAATTCTAATTTTGAGTGCTTATACTGTATAGAATTAGGCATTTGCAGCAACATGGATGGACCTAGAGATTCACTTACTAAGGGAAGTAAGCCAGACAGAGAAAGACAAATATCATATGATAACGCTTATACGTGGAATCTAAACAAAAAAAGAGATACAAATGAAATTATATACAAAACAGAAAAAGACTAACAGACATAGAAAACCAATGTATGGTTACCAAAGGGGAAATGGGGGGAGTGATAAATTAGGAGTTTGGGATTAACCGATACACACTACTATATATATAAAATAGATAAACAACAAGGACCTACTGTACAGCACAGGGAACTATGTTCAACATTTTGTAATAACTTATAAGGGAAAAGAATCTGAGAAAATATACATATGTATAACTGAATCCTTTTGCTATACACCCAAAATTAACACAACATTGTAAATCAACTGTACTTCAAGTTAAAAAAAAAAATAGGGGAAACTGAAATGCAAATAGTCAGTTGTGGGGTTGTTGCTTTTTTCCTTCATTTAAAAAACCTGCAGCAAAGTGGGAATATGGGGCTTTCACATTGTCTTATCTTAGCTGACTAAATGAAGGAATGGTCAGATGCTACATAGGACTACGACTGTTTGTGCTTACATTTAAGCAAAATAGTGTCTGGGCTGGAGGAGGGCTTAGGAAAGGTAGAGGGTGTAAGCCAGGGTAGCTTTAGGTAACCAAATATGAACACAAAATTCCATTTAGAAAATACATTTATGCATGGATGAAGGGTAAGATGTTGATGATATTTTGAATAAGTACTGAGGATATCATTATTACTGACCAATAAGGAACAAAAATTAAGCCATTTTACTAGGTGAGTTGGGTGAGACATCTTTTAAAGATGTCATCACATCTGAGCTTCCCCAAAAGCTGCGCCTCAAGATATGGGTGTGTTCTGAGATACTGATCCCCTCAACCCTTGAGGATGCCAGGAGAGACATGGACTGCTCGGTACTGGTCCCCTCCACCGTGGAAGATTTTTGGAGGGCACTGGATAATGAAATCCTCTTGGTTTGTTTGGGACTTTCCTTGTTTTAGCACTGAACGTCTTGTATCTTGGGAAATCCCTCAGTCTCAGGCCAACAGGTAGTCACCCTACCTCGGAGCTGTCTGTGCGCGCTGGAGGGTCTGCAGCAGATCCTGTGGTCCCCGTGGGCATTCAGCTCTTGCAGCTCTGTTGTGATGGACTGAGCCGAGCATGACCAGGAAGGTACTCTTCCACCTTATCATAAGCATTACTAAGCAGTGGTATTAAAGGCACTTGCCCATTTAACCTAAGTTGTTAAATTATTGGTGTAAAGTTGTTTCTAATATTTCTCATCCTTTTAATGCTTGTAATGATTTCTCCCATTTTATCTTGATATTGGTCACTTGTTCTCTCTCGTCCCCCTCCCCTCTCCTCCTACCCTTTTCCCTCCCCGTCCAACCTTCTCACTCTGCTCCTCCTCTCTCTCCCCTTTTGTTTTTTAATTAAACTTGCTACGGATTATTCAGGGTTCTGTGTTCTCAAGATGAATTGACCCATTTAATATTTTGAAATATCCCTCTTTATCTCTCTTAATTCTTCTCACCTTAAAATCTACTTTGATATCAATATAGTCATACCAACTCTCTTTTGATTAATGCTTGCTTGGTATATCTTTTTTCTTCTTTTACTTTTAAACATTGTGTATTTTTATATTTCTGGTGTATTTCTTATAAGCAGCCATAATTGCATTCTTTTAAAAATCCAGTCTTAAAATCTTGTTAACCGAAGTCTTTCATTCATTTATATATAATGCAATTACTGATATAGCTGGGTTTAAGTCTACCATACTTGCTATTTGTTTTCTATTTTTCCGTTCTCTTTCTGTTTTTTAAAATTCCTTTCCTGCCTTTCTTTGTAATAGTCAAAATTTTTAATATTCTACTTTATCTCCTCTGTTAGTCTTTTGTTATACTTTTTAATGTCCTTGTTTCAGTGGTTACCCTGAAAGTTACAAGACACATCCTAACTTATAGTCTATCTTAAATTAATACATTTACTGCTTTTTCAACAATTCATGAAATTTAGAACAATATAACTCCGTTATTCTCTACCTCACTCTTGCCATTTTTGCTTTTGTCATATGCTTCTACATGTTGTAAGCCCCACAGACATTACACTATTGTTATTTTAAACAGTCAATATTCTTTTATATTTATCAACATATTTACCCTTTTCAGAACTGTCCATTGCTTCTTGTACTTCTACCTGCTATTATTTTCTGGTAGCTTAAAATACATTCTTTAGTATTTCTTATAGTAAATGTCTCTTGGTTGTGAATTCTCTCAGCATTTGTGTGTGTGTATGTGTATGTTTTCTTTCAGCACATCAATGGCCTTATCTTCTATTAGTTATTTATCTATCAAACCTGAATTGAATATGTCTTATTCAATCAAAGTTGCTTTCCTCAATAAACCTTTATAAGTTAACTTACAAAACTTTTCTACTGAACAACTGATGAATCCTGCCTGGCTACTTTTAGATTGTTATAGCCATTCTTTAGTTTTCCTGCTTCCCTAGTGCTTTACTTCACAGATGGACAGAGATGGCAAATACATGAAATGAATGAAACAAGTACTGGGGAAAACATAAGTGCTATCCAAGCAAATTCAAGTTAGGATCTTATCACTGCTAGAGATCTGTCGCTTTAAGACATCAATACCATTGTCAATCTTACTTTTTTAGTTCACATTTTTTCTTCTAATGAGATGATAAACATTTATCAGTGTTCATGTCTTATCTCTTTTATTCTATATGATTCATTTTGTGGTGTGGTGGTTTTCAAGTCTAAATTGGAAAGTAACTTCTTCTGGCATTCTAGTTATAGTTACAAATACCAAATTCAAAACATAAGAGATTAATGGAGTCACGTCATATGCACATTTAACTCATATAATTCAACCATACATGCTGCACAAAGTTAAAATAAAGAAGAACACTTTGAATAGGGTGGACGATTTCACCCACAATTTCCCTCAATGAGCACAAGAGCCCAGCAGAGCGTGAATGGGAAGATGTGAATCTGATCTTTCTTTAGATGGTCTTGTGGTGTGAACGTCTTACTCCCCTGACCTCAAAGCCCGACCCTCAACAGAACACAATGCCATCATAAAAACACACAGTTAACTAGATGTTCTTTAAAACCCTAATATAAACCCTCCAATTACCCAGCAGCATTTGCATGTTCTATCACTTGACTATAACAAATAATTTTCCCCTAGAAGTATGATTTACTTGGAGGCCATCTGCAACAACATGAAATGTATCCCTCAGACTTTATTAAATGCTTCCAATAGATACCACCTCTTCTCTCATAGATTCTCATGAAACAGGATCAAAGTCTAGCCAAGAAGATAGGCACAAAAAACAATGGGAAATATATAATGCTTCATGAAAAGTGCTTCACGAATAGAGACTTGTACAAGTGCATTATGGAGACTTAGATCTAAGTGGGAAATAACAAGTCAGCAAATGAACTGAAGCAAAGCATTAAAACCAGTAAGAATAGCATGGAAAAAGACTCCAAAGCACAAAAGTACGCAACAGTTTTTTTTTGAATGTTAATTGATGTAACTTTATTATTTTATTTATTTATTTTTAAAATAAATTTATTTATTTTTGGCTGCGTTGGGTCTTTGTTGCTGTGCGCAAACTTTCTCTAGTTGCGGCGAGCAGGGACTACTCTTATTGCGCTGCGCGGGCTTCTCATTACCGTGGCTTTTCTTTGCAGCGTACCAGCTCTAGGTGCGCAGATTTCAGTGGTTGTGGCTCGCGGGCTCTAGAGCGCAGGCTCAGTAGTTGTGGCACATGGGGTTAGTTGCTCTGCGGCATGTGGGATCTTCCCAGGTCAGGGCTCAAACCCGTGTCCCCTGCATTGGCAGGCAGATTCTTAACCACTGCACCACCACGGAAGCCATACACAAC
This sequence comes from Neophocaena asiaeorientalis asiaeorientalis, assembly GCF_003031525.2. Lineage (NCBI taxonomy): Eukaryota > Metazoa > Chordata > Mammalia > Artiodactyla > Phocoenidae > Neophocaena > Neophocaena asiaeorientalis. Next base: position 3,268,677 of record NW_020173022.1, on the reverse strand, counting down.
AGGTCTTTAAAAAGCAAGATATTTGTGGTAGTTTAAAACCCAGGTATATGTTGAAGACAAAGGCATTTGGAAAGGAAAGCTATATGGTGAAGTGAATTAAGATGCTCTTCTAAGAAATTTGGATTTAATTCTTTTGTTACAAAAAACCATCATCAAATTTTTATTTGGTTCTTAAATATCCTTGTGAGAAAACTGTGACCCACGTAATTCTGGACTTCTGCACACACACTAGAGGTGGGACTTAAGCTCAGATGTCCCAATTCAAATTCATTGCTCTCTCAACTCCACCAGACTGCCTTTCACTGCAGCTTCCAAGCTACTTCTCATACCTACAGTTAGTTCAGCCTTTTTTTTCCCTCACTACCAATCTGGTCATGATCTGCCCTTTCCATCTTTTGGGGTAGCCCAACCCTGACAATGACTCTGGACTTTTACTTTATTTGGAGTTTCAAGATGGTGGCAAATCTAAAGAGTTGTCAAAAGCAGACAGTTAGAATGTAAAATTACTTGGCTGTGAAATTTCTGTGGAAAATCCAAAACACCCTGCACTTAACACAATGCCAGAGCTGATTAGTGCAGTTTATTGCTAAGCCCCAAGGGACACCTGCAGGCTTTTACCTTCAGTCTAGAACCCCTGGCCCGAGGAAAGGTGTAATGCCATGTTAGTTCTGCACTCTTTCTATTAGAGTTTACTCAAAGCTGCCGACACCAGATGTGTTACAAACGAACGTTAATTCTCCTCCAGCATCTGGATCGCATGTACTATGAGGGGCAAGATTTATGCCCTGCTGAAGCATTCCCCGGTTTTTAGCACAGAAGTGATTGAACTCCAGATGTTAACAAGATGCAGAGACCTTTTAGTATGATTAAAAACATGATTTCTTGTTTTGCTCATGACAAAACCCATTGGATTAACTTATTAGAAGTGGAGCTGCCGTCCTGCTCATTGGAAGCCATGTCTACTTTAGCTATTGGAGCTTGTCGTCGAAGATTTTATGAAGAAAGAATGACTCACCGACTCCTTAAATCGTCAACTTCAAGGGCCTTCTCAAAATCAGAGGTTACAAAGGTAGATATTCTCTAAGCACTTAGATAAAGATTTAGATGAGAATGAAAATCAACACAAGTGTTTGCATGAATTAACTAAATCAGGATCTTCTCCCTTTCAATAATTGTATTATCAAAAAACATGGAACCACAGCCTTAGAGCCTTAGAGCTAGAATGATTCCTCAAAGACCATCTGATCTGCTTTTCCCTTCCTCAGTCCTTCTCTTCCTCCACCTTACAGGGAGGAAGAGAATGGTCTCCTTGTAGTGTCAGATGACTGAGAACCAAAAGGATCCAGTGCTTTGATACAGGTCTCAAAACCAGTAAACAATGAACTTGCTGAATTCACATCATCTATTTTCAAAGTATAGTATTTTCTCAATGATAAAATGCGCTTGCCCATAATTTACTTTTTCCATGGTTGGAATGCATCTCATACTTAGTGTGAACATTTAGTAAGTTTGTTTATTTTTGTGCCCACAGTTGTTATTAAATTAATGGTGCATGTGACAGTCAATGGCATCTTAGAATCTAGAAAACATGGTAACTACTGATTTCAGTAGACAGAAACCTTGAACTAATAAGCAATCGTCTGGATTTTTTACTACTACCATAATCTAAGAATCTGTAAAATGTGTTATTACGCTGGTGAGAAAATGCCTTCCTGTGGAGATACTCTTGTTATGGTGTTCTCATCTTACCTAGTCAAAATAAAGGAGGAACTAAATTGATTTTAATATAAAACTTTGAATTAGAACATATGATCATGTTGAATAGTCTTCATTAATCATGAGTTTGGTCTACTATTTCCAGTACACCTTTCGAGAGTTTGTGGACTTACTATCTAAATGGTTTATGAATTTTAAGACCTTAAGTCATCATTTATCTCCAATGTCTTTGTTTATTCTGTTCTAATGTCTTCCATGATAAAATTCATTTTCTTCATAAATCACTTATGTGACCCTGAAGAGATATAATGTGTGTAAGTTAAAAATAGTGTGCTCCTAATCATGAGTGGTGAGTCATTCTTTTCTTTTTTTTTTTTTGGCTGCGTTGGGTCTTTCTTGCTGCGCACGAGCTTTTCTCTAGTTGTGGTGAGCAGGGGCTACTCTTTGTTGTGGTGGGTGTGCAGGCTTCTCATTGCAGTGGCTTCTCTTGTTGCGGAGCGTGGGCTATAGGCGCGCAGGTTTCAGTAGTTGTGGCACGCGAGCTCAGTAGTTGTGGCACACGGGCTTAGTTGCTCCACAGCATGTGGGATCTTCCCGGATCAGGGCTGGAACCCGTGTCACCTGCATTGGCAGGCGGATTCTTAACCACTGAGTCACCAGGGAAGCCCGGTGATTCATTCTTTACAACATATCTATGGCCAAGAAAGGAAGAATCTGGAAGCACCTTTTCTTACATTTGTTTACAAGTGCTTTACTGATTGACTCTGAATTTCTCTTGTCAAATTTACTGTAGAACTCAACCCATTCCACATTTCCCACAAAAGTCACTCATATATTGTAGATTTAACTAAAGATTTTGTAGCAGAATGGGAGGTAGGTGTTGAGCTTTCCTCATAAACTTATAGCAAACAATTTAAATAGCAAACTATTTAAACAATCACAGTAGACATTTTAATTATTCCTCAGGGGTTGTTTGCTTTGTTTTTGTATAGTTTCCTCTTCCGACAGTACCCAGCCTTGCATTAATTTTTCTTTACTCCAGAATTTTCTGTCAGCAATTTAAAGCTCCTCATCCCTATTCATTCAAGCTTTCATTCAACAAATAATTAAGGGCTTATTGAGAAGCAGTCACTCACCTACTATGAGACAGATACATCTCAGGTAATAGGGATATGACAATGAACAACAACAAAAAATCCCAGCTGTCATGGAGCTTACTTTCTTCCAGGGAAAGGGAATGGTGCGTGTGGCAGATGTCAGATGAGGAAAAGTGCCATGAAGAAAAAGTATGTATCAGACTAAAGAGAAAGAAGGAGTGACTGGAGTGTTTGTGCACATGTGTGTGCACGCAAGCACGAGAGTCATTGAATTACAAGGGGAAGCTAGGGAAGACCTCTCTGAGAGGAGACATCGAGAGAGACCTGAGGAATAAGGAGAACGAACCATGAGGAGTCAGTGGAACAGTTCACCTCCACTCCAGCTTCTACCACCAAAGTTCATAGATAACTCCTTATAGGACTCAACAAAGCAAAGGATCTACCAGCAACAGAACCAAACTTCCACGGGCATTTTGCCACTATGTTTTGTTAACAGCTCCTTATGGTCTTTGCCCTAATTCCTAAGAGGCTAATTAATCAAAATGTGTCTTCCAAACAAATCACTAACCTGAAATAAGAATCACAGGCCAGGTTGTCAATGTGTCTAAGCTTTTAAGTAGAATTCTTATAAAGCAAGTCCAGAAAAATAAGAGCCACATAAGAATATTGTCTTCCTTTATCCTTTAACCTAACCCAATATTTCTTTTCTAGAAATCTTTCCTAAAGAAATGATACAAATGTGGATGAAGCTTTATGTGCAGAGATGATCACTGGACTATTATTTATAAAACTGAAAACTTGACAGTCTAAACTATAAGATAATTTTTATTAAAATAATAAAGTAGGGATCATTAAGCTGTTTAATGTCTACAAATAATTATTGATGATATGGTAAATTGACTATAAGTGGTAGAGGTAGAGAAAATGGTATCAAATAGTGCACAGAATATTACCTCAACTATAAACAAAAAGTTTGGAAAAATTAGAATTAACTCTTACAAAATTGAGATATTAGTTTTGCCTACTCTAGATTTCACATAATGGAATATACAACAGTGTAATGGAAAATACATATAAGTGCACGTACTCTTGTTTCTGGCTTTCTTCTGTCCGTGCAATGTTATTGAAACTTCATGTTGTTGAATGCAGCAGTAGTTCGTTCCTCTTTTATTTTTTTAATATTTTTTGGCTGAGTAGTATTCATAATTTGTTTCTCCATTAACCTGTTTATAGACCTTTAGGCTGTTTCCAGTTTGGGGTCATTAAAAATAAAGCTGTTATGAACATTTGTATATAAGACATTTTGTGGACATATGTTTTCAGCTTTTATTGTAAATACCTAGAAATGAAATCACTGGTCAAATAGTAAGTGTACTTTAATACAAATTGTCAAACTGCATTCTAAAGAGGTGTACTATTTTATACTTCTACCATCAATGTATGAGAGTTTCTGTTGCTTTTCATCCATAAAACCAGTGAATATTGACAGGTTTTTTTTAAACACCATTCTAAATGCAAGTATAGTAATGCTTCATTGTGGGTTTGATTTGTGTTCCCTGATTACTGATTATGTGAAACATATTTTCTGCTACTTGTTGGTCATATATATTTTTTCTTTTGCAAAAGTTCTATTCAAATTTTTTAACCATTTTTGAAAATTTGAGGGTTTTTTAATACTGTATAAGGCATATATACATATATATATGCTACAAGCCAAATACATGTATTACGTATTATCTGATATTGTATTATCATAATGTATTATAGACATTTTCCCCCCAGTCTATGGCTTGCATTTTAATTTCCTAAGGATGTCATTTAAAGACCAGAGTTTGGTTTTCTTTAAAGTTTTTAATTAAGTTAATTTAATATTTTTTTTCATTATGGTTAGTGAAAATCTTTGTCTTTTTAATCAACCTAGCTAGATGTTTATAAATTTTATGGATACTTTTAAAGAAGTAGCCCTTAGATTTTTAATTTTTCTCTATTGATTTTCTCTTCTCTGTTTCACTGATTTTTGCTCTTGTCTTTATAATTTTCTTCTTTACACTTCTTTTATGTTTAATAGTCATCTTTTTCTAGCTCCCTTTTTAAAAATTTTTTAAATTTTATTTTGTTTACTTTTTATACAGCAGGTTCTAGCTCCTTAAAATGAAAGCTTAGATCATTGATGGCAGACATTCTTTTTTTTTTTCTCTTTCTAATATAAGCACTAAAGCTATAAATTTAACTCCAGGCACTGCTTTAGCTGCATCCAAGCTAAATGATATGCTGTTTTCATTTTCATACAGTTGAATATTATCTTATTTGTCTTGCAATTTTCTTCTTTAATTCACTGCTTGAGAGGTATCTTATTAAATTTCCAAATACATGGGAATTTTTTATATACCTTGTGTTATTAATTTCTTATTTAATTTTGTTGAAGTTAGAGGGGATATTCTGTATGACTTCAATTCTTTTTAGTTTATCTAAACGTGTTTTATAGTTCAGCATATGGTTTCTCTAGGTAAATGTTCCATTTGTACTTGAAAGGAATGTCTATCCTGTCATTGTTTGTGTATGTCAAATAGGTTTCAAATTGTTTGGTAGTGTTGTTCAAACCTTCCTGACTGATTTTCTATCAACTTGTTTTATTACTAGGACAGAAGTGTTTTTGCACCCAGCTATAATCATGGACTTTTCTGTCTCTCATTTCATTCTTACGTTTCTGTTTTATGTATTTTTGAAGCCCTGTTTTTTTTTTTTTTAACATCTTTATTGGAGTATAATTGTTTTACAATGGTGTGTTAGTTTCTGCTGTATAACAAAGTGAATCAGCTATACATATACATATATCCCCATATCCCCTCCCTCTTGCATCTCCCTCCTGCCCTCCCTATGCCACCCATCTAGGTGGTCACAAGGCACTGAGCTGATCTCCCTGTGCTATGCAGTTACTTCCCACTACTATCTATTTTACATTTAGTAGTGTATATATGTCCATACCACTCTCTCATTTCATCCCAGCTTACCCTTCCCTCTTCCCGTGTTCTCAAGTCCATTCTCTACGTCTGCGTCTTTATTCCTGTCCTGCCCCTAGGTTCTTCAGAACCATTTTTTGTTTGTTTTTTTAGATTCCATATATATGTGTTAGCATATGGTATTTGTTTTACTCTTTCTGACTTACTTCACTCTGTATGACAGACTCTAGGTCCATCCACCTCACTACAAATAACTCAGTTTCGTTTCTTTTTATGGCTGAGTAATATTCCATTGTATATATGTGCAACATCTTCTTTATCCATTCATCTGTCGATGGACACTTACGTGGCTTCCCTGTCCTGGCTATTGTAAATAATGTGAAGCCCTGTTATTAACTCTATACATATTAAGATCCCTAGAAGTTCAATTTGATTCTTCTTTACTGTTTCCACTTCTCTTGTTCTTATGTTCCTCTTTTACTTTAAATTCATGATCATATTTGTAATAGCTGTTTTAATATTCTTTATCTGCTAATTCTACCATCTCTATCATTTCTGCATCTGTTTCTATTGATTCATTTTTCTTTTGGTTATGGGTCGAATTTCTAAGCTTTTTTGTTTATCTTGTCCTTTTTGATTGTGACTATTACACTGATGAGTTTGGGTATTTTGCTTTCTTTCTTTTTTCTTTTCTTTTTTTTAGGGACCAGCAGGGAGGTCCTTTGGTCCACCCAACCTTTGGTAGTGCTGTACTAAAACCTTTGTTTTAGCCCCATCAATATCTGTTTTGTTCATCCCACAGTTTAATAGCTGTCTAATGATTTCCACCCTGCTGGATGAATCCTGTGACTCTCCTGTTTCTTCTTTGATTTTTCCCTATCAGTATTTGCTTTATTCATCTTACTCCTTAATAAGGTTTTAAAAATTTCCACCCTAAGACTAGCCTTTTGATTCTGTCCTCTTCCTTTCTACTTTCTCCTATTAACCTAATATTATTAGGATCTGTGAGACCCATGAGGGGAAGCTGAAATAGCAAATTCAACAAGGCTTCCTGAATGTTTTCTTTCTTTAAAGAGTGTTGAATTTTGTTTGGAGTGCTGGTTAAATTAATTGAGATTCCACTTAGTTCTTTCAGGCGTTTTTTTAAAAAAGCTTTCTTAGTGGAAGTGTGAATTGTCTCTCCTCTAGAGCTAATTTTGTCCTACAACTAAGGTGTAAACTTCTTGAGTCTCTATTTTATGGTATGTGTGTTCAAAAAAGTCCCTCCATTTTGGATGATTGGAATACAAATGTGGTCTGAAAAGTGTTTTCAGGGACAAAGCTGGGGGATTATAGAGCTCACTTCATTTTCTTTACTTCCTATAGAGAGTAAAGTTCTGTGTCTGAAAACAGGTTTTTAAAAAAATATTTCTTATATTTTGTCCAGTTTTCTAGATTTTTTTATGACAGGAAGGCAAGTCAGGTACCAGTTATTCTGTCACGGTCAGAAAAGTAATTTTGATCTTTATATTACTAAAAATATCTGTTTATAGTTTCTAAATTTTCTACAATGAGCAAGTATTACTCAGAAAATATATGTAATATTATTGCATGAGTTTTCTATTGTTTCTGTAACAAGTTACCACAAACATAGTGGCTTTAAAAACACAAAATTTTTACCTTGCAGTTCTGTAGGTCAGAAGTTCAGTAAGCGTCTCACTGGGCAATATCAAGGTGTTGACAGGGCTGCATTCCTTTTAGAGGCTCTAGGGGAGAATCTGCTTCTTTGCCCTTTCCAACTTTTAGATGTTGCCTGCATTCCTTGGCTCATGGCCACTTTCTCCGTCTAAGAGTTAGAAGCATAACATCTTCAAATCAATCACTTTCTGACTCTGATTCTCCTGCCCTACTTTATCACTGAAATAATTTTCTTCTGATTACATTGGAACCACCTGGATAATCCAGGGTAATCTCCCAACCTCAAGATTCTTAACTTTATCACCTCTGCAAAGTCCCTTTTGCAATGTAAGGTGACATATTCATAGGTTGCAAGGATTAGAATGTAGATAGCTATGGGGGACCATCATTCTGCCTACCACAGTTATTATGGTATTTTTCACCAATTATTAGGATAATAAATCATCATTCTTAGAATGTACTATAACAAAAGTTATTCTGTTGACATATTCCACATACACTCTGAAAGACATTAGGGCACCTGGATTTTGGTAACATTTAAGCAGATTTTGCTATTGATTTTCCTGAGGCCGTGTGAAGTTGATATACTGCTTATGTCATAATGGATGATGCTTTGTCTACAAGGTAGATAAGATATTTACAGATAATTGGGATTTGCCAAATATGGCCCTAAATTCTTTGGTTCCCAGTCTCTGATCTTCCTCTAGCCTACCTCTGATTTCTTGTGGCATCTCTGAGCATACCTGCCAGATGAATTTTTACAGCTATTACCACTCCCTAAGCACTGTACTGAAAATTTTATTCTCAGAAGTTACCAAAACATTCTCCTTTTGATATCCTAGGTCTATAAATGGTACCATATTTTTCTAGACTTAGGCTTAAAACCACACTCACACTTGCCTAATTTTTATCCTGATCTTTACTTTTTCCACCTAATCTATTGTCAGACTTTATAGGCTTTTTTTTTTTTTTAAGAAATCTCTCAGACGAGCTCTCACATACTTCATTTCATTTTAATTCCCACAACCATCACTGTATTTCAGGTTCTTGTTATTATAGTTGAATTTTCACAAATACCTTCTAAAGAGTCTTCTTACTTATAATCTTCATCCAAACCACTTTTGCTAGATGAGTCTTCCAAAAGATTCATTTCTACACAAAAATCTTTGGATTTTATTTTAGTCTTCATAAAATAAATTTCTAATTCTTCAGTATAACATAAACCCCTCCACACTTTCATTTTAACAGTTTAAATCCTTCATGTAGTATCTCAAATTCAACTTCCTTTTATTTTGTTTTCCTTGACATTCCAGATTTTAGCAGTCTCTCATCATCTTGAATGCATTTCTACAACAGTCTTCTATCTTTCAGTAATTTTCAAAATATGTCTTGATTTCTCTTTATATAATTACATCCTTTTATGTTTTACCCTTTAACTGAAACTTTCAAGTATAGAATTCATGTTTTATAAATTTTTGAACCCTTTGCAATATCTAATACCTAGTGGTTAGTAAACATTTATTTGTGGGTAAAGGAGAGTGGGATTTAGGGCTACATTTTTCCCAGGGTTTTTTTTGTTGTTGTTTGTTTGTTTGCTTTGAGTGGATAAGGTTTTTGTTGTTTTTTTTTTTTTTTTGCTGTACACGGGCCTCTCACTGTTGTGGCCTCTCCCGTTGTGGAGCACTGGCTCCGGACGCGCAGGCCCAGCGGCCATGGCTCATGGGCCCAGCCGCTCCGCGGCATGTGGGATCTTCCCGGACCGGGGCACAAACCCGCAATCCCTGCATCGGCAGGAGGACTCTCAACCACTGCGCCACCAGGGAAGCCTGATAAGGTTTTTAATTTTTTTAATTAATTTAATTTTGGGGGGACCGTGCCCTACGGCATGCAATATCTCCCCAGTCAGGGATCTTCCCTGCAGGGGAATCGTGGAGTCCTAACCACTGGATCACCAGGGAGTTCCCTGGAAAAAGTTTTGAAAATATTTTAAAAAACGCACTTTTATTGTGTCCTTAAAACAATTCTGTAGGGTTAGGTTACATATCTCTATTTGAACAACTATGTGATTTCCATAAAGCAGTTCAATTACTGATAGACAGAGTCAGGCCACCTTATTCCTACTTCTATGTTCTTTCTGTTCCATTCTCTGGCCTCTCAGAATTTGACTCAATATTTCTTATTTTATTAAATTTTTTTTTAGGTCTCCGTGCAACCACCTTAGTAACAACATAGACTATGTTAATAATTTTTCTCTGAAACTGACCTCACTCTTGGTTCTCTGTTGGCAGAATAATCTTCCTATAGCTCATGAATCAAATGTACTTTGTTTTTACAACAGAACTGAAAAGACTTTTTTGCTTCCTTTACACTGCCTTGTATTCTTGATTCCTCTGTTTTAGTTCACTCTTTTATTCAAATCGGAAATACAAAGTATACTTGGATTGTTTTAAAACTGTCCCAAATATCTCTAGGGTTGACGCCACTGTTAAACCTCATGGAAATGCTAGTTTGTTTGGCTGAACCTGGGACTGGGATTTGGGGAATTATGATAATTATGGCTCATCTTATGATCCCAGGCCAAGTATTTATTTTTCTTTGCTTTCATTGCTCCATCAGCAAAAGGTAAAATTTATTCTGTGTAACCAGAAGGTCGATTGCAAAGAATAGTAAAAGTTGCATGCAGTTTGTGAGCTTAAGACTATATATAAAAGCTAAATATAGCCATCCCAACTGCTGCAGGGGATTAGAGCTTTCAGATCCTTCTCCCATGAGGCCCAGCAATGAGTTTATTTCTCAGCTCCATTTTCAAGACCAAATGACATAACACATTTTTAAATGATAAATCTGAAGTATTTTAAAATCTCAGTAATATTAACAATGATGATGAAAATGATATATAGCCTTTGTTGAGCCTTAAGAGTGTACCAGATTCTGGATCAAACTTTACAAAACTCCTGAGAAGTATGTATTACTATCTCTTTTTTGAAGAAAAACAAAAATAAGTGAGGCTTAGTCCAGATAAGTGGCTTGTTTTAATTCACAGAATTAGTGAGATGCAAAACTCTCACCTCTCTGACATAAACCTTGAGTTCATAACCAGCACACCATATCACTTTCACTGACCAAGGCACTGGGCTCGCAGCAGACAGCTGTGAAGTGGGACCTCTTGTTCTTTGTGACAATTTGACTCATATTCTTAGCATAACAAGTATTGTTATGCTAAGAATATTTTAACAGAAAATAAATTAGAAAATAACTACAGTTTTCTGCTTACTTACAATTTGGTTTAAGTATATGGTCCTATGCTGTCTTTGTTGGTTTTCTTTCCTTCCTTCCTTCCTTCCTTCTTTCATTTTCCTCTTTTTCCACCTTCTTCCTCCTTCCTCCCTCCCTCCCTCTCTCCCTCCTTCCTTCTTTTCTTTCTAAAAGTTAGTGACTTTGAACTTCAATTCTATACAAAAAGGATTTGTTAAATTGCCATCTATTTCCAACACCTATCCACCACGTCTTCATTAAATTGTAGCAATATTTTGGAGACATTTAGAGCAAACTTTTTATTATTATTAGTGTAATTGCTTTACAATGTTGTGTTAGTTTCTGCTGTACAGTGAAGTGAATCAGCTTTATGTATACATATATCCTCTCCCTCTTGGACCTCCCTTCTGCCCCCCATCCCACCCGTCTAGGTCGTCACAGAGCACCGAGCTGAGCTTCCTGTGCTTTACAGCATGTTCTCACTAGCTATTTTACACATGGTAGTGTATATATGTCAATCCTAATCTCCCAGTTAGTCCCACCTTCCCCTTCCTCTGCTGTGTCTACATGTCCGTTCTCTACATCTACGTCTCTATTCCTGCCCTGCATATGTGGAATCTAGAGCAAACTTTTGACTTTTGTGACATGTCATCTAATTTGAGATAGTAACAGTAATACCTTCTATTTATTGGGCAGTTTATTACTAATATCAGAACCTCTCTCTAGGCAATTGTTCCTCAATTTCATTGGTATCAATGTAGCATTCAAGGTGTTTTGGCAACATAATAGAGCAACTTTCTTCATCCCTTGGTTGTTATGGCTAACAGAAATGGCACAGCTGCATACAGGATAGACCATCATCCAGAAGTACACTCATTACATATTCATTGATGTCCTCCCTTGTGGAGGTATTGAGGCTTTTGGACCTTGTTAGATTCCACTAACCCATTCATTTATTCCACAACAAAACACTGGGCACAAGAGTGAACAAAACAGGTAAAATTCTTAATTTCATGGAGCAGATCCAATGCATATATTATAGTCATGTTCAACAATCTTTACATACTCCTTAGGCTGGGTACAGTTTGTCTATGGGCATAGGACTCTGGAGATTTGATGAAAAAACTCAGCTTAAATTTTTAGATTAATTATCATACAAATATTTTTAGGTTGTTACTCTTTGGGCCTTATTAGTCTAGATGTATTTCTCCTTGGATAATCTTGGTTCACCTGCATTTTTCCTTTTGCCTTTTGTTTTCTTCAGTAACCTCAGCCCCCGACCCCTTCACCAATTACTCCCCCCACACTCCACCATTCTTTAATATTTTTAAGAGCCCTGTCAGGCTTCATTTTATAGATGAGGAAATTAGACTGAAGGAAGTTAAATAACTTCCTCAAGGCCACACAGCTAGTCAGTGGTAGATCTGGGATTTTGACTCATATATATCTCACTCCAAAAATTGTATAACCAACCACAATTTTTATTTTTGTACTCCTTAAAAAAATTTCTTCCATGCTTTTACTGTTAAGTACTTAATCACATGGGATTATGACTTCTCTGAGATAGTCTGTGACTCCTGGCACAATCTAAACTCTGGTCTGTAACTGTGTGAATGATAAAAGCATATATTATTTTTGGTACAATTTTCAGCTTACAATGGTTCTGATCCATTGCAAATTGTAATGTTTCTAATACCATTCATTTTCAAGAGGAAAATCATCCATTTTCTTTGGGAAATTCTTCGGTCTTCTGTTCAATCCTTCCTGATCTCTACCAATCCCCCAAACCACCCAGCAGAAACCTTGTTCTATGGCTAACCCTGACATTTTTGAATGACTGTATATAATTATCAGTCTGAGGAATTCCTTTCTTGTGAGTGAGCTATCGCGAACTTCCAGTGTCTCAGGTTCCTTTATATAAATCTCCTCACCCAAAACAGGTGAACAAAAGTATTACCTTTTCTGATAGCTGTTTTGAACTTACACATTTTTCTAATATGACCTGAGCTGAGGATAGTGGAATTAAAAAGGGGCCCTATGTAAGCAGAATGAGTTCTTTTTGGAGAGGTACATGGGGTCAAATCACACAAGGACACTCCATGGTTAGGAGCGTCGTTAGAACCTGTTTTACCTTAGCAAAGTTACTCAACCTTTCTGGGTCTGAGTTTCCTAATTTATAAAATTGGGTATATCATACTAGACAGTGACTATACATCAGCATGGTGAAAGAGATTCTTAAGAACACAGATTCCCAGTCTCCACTTAGAGATTCTGGTTTAGAAGGTCTGAGATTGGATTGGGAATCTCTGTATTTTGACTACTTGCCCAGGTGCTTCTATTTTTGTAGAATGTCTCTGAAAAGAGATTGTGTGAGAACTACATAATATTCCATGCTTCAATACTTCAGTGGATTTTTGGTGTGACCCCATTAAACCTATTTTTTTCCACTTAGGATCCCTGTCACAAGTAGGAGAGAGCTATCATCCCAGCTGTAAGCCTCTCATTCAGGGTTCTTGCCGTAGCCAGCAGTGTCCTTGGAGTCTAGTTCAAAATTGGAGAAAGTGAACCATGGAGCTGGGAGCCATTGGTGGAGGGGCTGGCCTGAAGGAAGTGAAGTGTTTCAGCCAGAATGTACTGACGCACAACCAGGAAACCACAGACTGGTGAAAACCTTTCCAAGCCTGAGCCCTGTGATCAAAAGAGGTACAGGAAGTAGCTCTGCCAAGAGTCCTTTCTGCTGCTGGCTGGTACCCTGAGCTTCTGAGGCTCTCTGAGTCAACTCCCTGAGCAGATGCTGTCACCTACAGAGCCATTACTAAAGCATTTTCTTGCTTTGCTCTGAGGTGGCCCCACTGGGGGGTGGGAGTGAGTCGCTCTCTCTTTTTTTCTCTTTCTCGCTTCTTCCTTTTGGCAGAGTTTGTCATCTGATTGCTCACTTTGAGTTTTTCAGAAGCCATAGATTACTGGATTCTTACGCTTTGCTAACTGGCCATTGTTTGATGCTCATGGCATGTATACAAAAACCAAATCCTCAAACTCTTAGCAATACCTAGATCACCTGATCAGCAAATATCAATACAGAAATGAACTTCCTTTATTTATCACATCATAACCATTATCCTTTCTCCCAGGCTAGTCTTCCTTTGTTCCTTATAAAAATAGATTCAAACAGAAATTACATTCAGATCCCTGTCACATAGATCATGTCTGGATACAAGGTCAAAATAATTGTGTCTCTGTGAATTTTCTCTTTCCTTGGCCAGAGTAACTGCCAGTTGCCATGCAATAAATCACATCATCATATAGCAGATCCAGTTAATAGCTGAGACTAGCAGGATAACTGAACCATGTCCTGAGAGCTAAGTGATGGAGAAATTGAACATGGAGCACTTCAAATTGATGACTTAGTCACGGGGTATTTTTCCTGGAAAGAACAGGATAATTCTGAACTATTGATTTTGTCAAGGGTACAAGCTCCCATGTAAAGGAAAATAAAGCAAGTGTGATGAACTTTTCATTTGGCCTTCTGCCTGGATTTCTTGCTTTTTGCCGTGTATTTCATGCCTCTATTTTTATTCTTTAAACCCTGACTAGATGGCCCAGCTATATTGGCCATGTGGCTTAAAATCCACACTCTTAATCTGCTTGTTTCTAAAATCTCAGCAAGAATGAGGTGGCCAATAGCTTTTATGAGACGATGCTCTGAGTCTTAGCTTAGGTTTCCATAAGTTTAGGAGACATGAAAAGTTCGGTGGGGAGAGGCCCTACACCCTCTTTAAAGATTTCAGAGGTCAAGATTCAGGAGACGATACACACAAACTGAGCAACAACAATCAAGTGTTTTCTGAATTATTCCTCGCCTGGGACTATTATGTAAAGTAGAGACTTTGCAAACACATTGTGCTGCAGTGCATTTTGAGACATGCCTTTTTTTGGAAAGTGCTAACTTTGTACACTGCTGACACTAAATATTTGAAAGTAAAACATTTTCTCTCTCTCTCTCTCTCCTCTACTTTTGGCTCAGTTTATCCTACCAAAACACACTTCAAAAGACATCTTTATAGAAAGAATGTTTCAAAAATATAATATTTCCATCTGTTATTTTAATAATACATGCTCTGGGACTCTCTTTATGAACCATTTTCTTTTCTTTCCTCCCATTTAGATGTATAAATATTTGATTCAAAAGCCCTGAGGAATAGTCAGCCAATCAGGTTGCTGAATTGTGAACATTCTTAACCCTATAATTTTGTCTGTAGCAGGCATCTCCTGCTGTGGAACTAACTGCTAAGGGATATAGCAATGTAATCCTCAGACTGTTCCATCTCAAGGTTGCTCTGAAGTGGAGAGAAGGAAACAGTTTTAATTTTGATAAAATAAACTTTATTTTGTAACTTTATTATTTGTTTTTCTTTCTCCTTTCAACACTTCATAATAGACCTGTCTGGTAATTTGAAGTCAACCTCCCTCACTGAGGTGCCCTAGGCCACCCCATATTCTTGTAACTTTTTAAAGAGGTAGTCACACAATGTTTGGTCCTATCATGCCATAGTTCAGAACCCTATTTTCTTCTATGTCTTGTGAACCGAACCAAGCCATATACTAACCCTTATTAAACATACTCAAATGGTGCTTTCCCAATGGATGGCAACAGAAGATGTGTAAGCATTGTCATGCCACCCAGATATGTTGGAAATCTTAAACCATGTGCAAAACTTTAGTACTTTTCTACTTGTTAGACTTTACTTACCAGACCTCTACTTCAGTAATTATTGAAGCATTTAATGTTACAACATGAATTTAATGGGAACATCCTCTTTGATATAAACTCACACATGTTGTTAGGAATAAAAGATCTTTATGGATAAAATTTAATATATTTTGAATCAAGCTCAAAGAGATCTTTTGTTGTGTGTGAAGAATAAAATAAAAATTCCCTTTATAAAATTTTATGGCTAGATGGGTAGGGAAAAATATTTTCCAGGATCAAAATATTTTCTTATTTCTTCTTGAATTAACAAAAGTACAAAGTTATAGATATGCACATAAAATTAAGCTTAAGTATTAGAATGTAAATAGCCAAACCTTTCTGGAGACAATAGGGCAAAAATGTAGCAGAACTTTAAAAATATTTATAACTCTGATCAAGAAATTATGCCTTTAGAAGCCTACTCAGGAAATAATCAGGAAATTATGACACAAAAATATATATCCAATGATGTTTATCACTGCATTATTTAAAACAGTGAACAATGTAAAGAGTTTAAATTTAAACAAAAAAACCCTTTAGCATTCTGAAAAGGAAATCTCATATATTTAGTGTCACTTTTAAAAGATTGTTCTTAAATATTAGTCCTAAGTATTAATTTGAATATTGTCATCCTTTAGTGTTAATGAACTAAACACTATATTAAAAAATGCTCACTTCAATTTAGATATGATAAACATTAAGATGATAATTTCTAGAGCAGTGGTTAACTTTCACTTCTAGTGATGACAGAATAGTTTGTATCTGACCAACACTCCAACAATAACAACTTGAAAAGCTGGATAAATTCAAAAAATTTTTGATGACACTGGAAAACTATAAAACAGAAATAGAGGGTTCAAGATCTTCAAAATAATGGAAAAACAAAGAGATGAGCCTAACA
Organism: Neophocaena asiaeorientalis asiaeorientalis; assembly: GCF_003031525.2. Lineage (NCBI taxonomy): Eukaryota > Metazoa > Chordata > Mammalia > Artiodactyla > Phocoenidae > Neophocaena > Neophocaena asiaeorientalis. The sequence continues at coordinate 3,252,321 of NW_020173022.1, read as the reverse complement.
TTTGGTGCTGCTTTTCCCATCAAGGATTTCCCAGTTTAAAAGCAGCCAAGAAATTAATATACTGAGGGAAACTTCTAGCAGTTTTATGGGATCGAAGGGACAAAAATTAGATATTGCAGTCTGTGAAGGTGTTGTATCTGGTAAATAATGAGGCTTTCATGTGGGACCCCTCAAGGACTACAAACTGAGAGTAAGAATGAAGAGAATTAGCTCTAACAGAGACTGGAACAAGCTCTAAAATCAGTTTAATCCCAGTTTAAAATAAAGTGACCTGTGCAGGCCAATGGTCCACCAAAAGCAAAGTAAGTGCTCTGTGCAGGAAGATAACATCATCAAAATCTCCAACGATCTTTAAAATATTCCATACTCAATGCTGGCATTGAATAAAATGTCAGACATTCCAGTAAGTGAGATCAAATGATCAAAAGTAGAGAGAAAAAACACTCAGGGAAAAGAAAAATTAAAAAGACCTATAAGGAAAAACATTTATTAAAGTTATGAGACATGAGCTTTTAAATAAATATGACTAATATTTTCAAGAAAATATAAGACAAGGTGAAAAGTTTTAGCAGAGAACCAGAATCTATACAAATAATTGAATTGGAATTCTAAAATTAAAATGTACAATAACTGAACTTTTAAAACAATAGATGGTTTTAAGAACAGATTAGATATAGCCAAGACAGAATTAGTGAATTCTAAGGTAATCAGTTTAAAAAAATCCAGAATAAAATATAGAAAGACAAAAAAAAAGTTCAGAGGATAAGAGACATATAGAAATGGAAAGAATGATAAATGTTTAATTGCAATCCTAGAAGAAGAAAGAGATAGAGAATGGGGTAGAAGTGATATTTGAAGACGTAATGGCTGACAATTTTCCAAAACTGCTGGAAAACATCAAGGCATAGATTTGAGGAATGCTATGAATGCCCAATAAGAAAATATGAAGAAAATGACACCAAGGAAAACCATAATAAATCTACAGAAAACCAAAGAGGAGGAGAAAAATCTTAAAAGCAGCTAGATAAAAAATATTTTGATTTCAAAGAAGAAACAATGAGAATAATAACTGACTTTTCAATCAAAATAATGGAAGCCAGTAAACAATGGAAATCATATTCAAATAGCTGAAAGAAAAGAATTTCTTACCCCAAATTCTGTACCTGGTAAAATTATCTTTCAAAATTAAGGTAAAATAAAGAAATTTCCAAGCAATCAAATAATAAGATCATTCATCAGAAGAACATCACTAAAGGTGATTGTAATGGGAGTTCTTCATGCAGAATAAAAATGATCCTAGATGGAAGCATGGGAATACAGGAAGAACTAAAGAGAAGTTAAAGTGAAATACAGAGAAATGAAAAGGGTAGATATTTAAATAAATAAATAATAATAACAATGATGATGATGGTGATGATATCTTGTGGGGTCAAGAGATACATATAAATCAAAGCACATGACTTGAGAAGCACAAAAATATGGATAGGAGTAAAGGAGTTAATGTCCTAAGGTAATTGCATGTGTAGAAAATGTTGAAAGTATCAGTTTACATAAGCCTTTTATAAGTCAAGGGTGCATGTCATAATATCTAGAGTAGCCACTAAAAATAGTGGAAACATTTACAACCAACAACAACAACAAAAGAAAACAAATAGTAAAATGATAGGTTTAAATTCAAGTGTATTAGTAATTACATTAAAAATAAATGGGCTAAATACTCCATCTTGAAGACTAAAATCATCAGACTTGTATTAAAAACACACACATACAACTGTATGCTACTTATAAGAGACACACTTTAAGTACATAAAAGATTGAAAGTAAAAAGGTCCAAAGATATATATCATGTAAGTCGCTTTACATGTGTCTTTGACTTCTTTCTCTACTTAAAGAAACCAGAAGTGAAAATCATAGACAAGACTTTGTGTGATTTGTGAGTGTGGTTAATATCAATACAAGAGAGAAAATTTGAAATTTCAGTCAGTGCATTCAAAATAAAGGTCTTGGCCTTCTATCAAAAGATTGTAAAATGAATGAAATTTAATGCTTTGACCTAAAATGAATATATTAGTTTGTTAGGGCTGTCATAACGAACGTAGTTTGTGGAGGTGATAGATATGTGATTTCTGCATGTATCTGTTTGTATGAATTAACATGAGTAAAAGGCTTTTGCTTAGGAGGCAGAGGAAGGAGTTATGTGAAAGAGTAAAAGTAAGGATGGACAAGAATGGCCAAGAGAATGGCATTATGTCTGCCTTTTCATCTGGCCTCATGAACTGATTTTTAACCTTTTTGTTGAGAGATATTATAGACCAAAGCTTCAGGGTCTCTTTTCCAGAAAGATTTGAAGGAACTCTGGGCATAAGCACAGCTGCTGTTGGGACCAGTAACAAAATGCAACCCACAATAGGAAAGAAGAACTCTTTCTGTCTCTTGCCTTACAGTGTAGGTCTAGTAATTTGAGGCTCAAAATGTCCATCAGCTTAGATTGCTTTGCCTAGTAGGGCAGGGCACTGGCAAGATGGCAACTGCAGAATCCCTTGATACCGAGGCTGTCAGAGAGATACAAGAGCCCACTTGTAAAAGCCTCCCTTGGAGGCTTGCAGAGATAACTTGGAGAAATTGCGGGGCTTAAGGTACCCTGGAGCTGAAAGACACAGGTTCTTGTAAATTTGAGTTTTTAAATGTTGGTTACTTTATTTCTACCTAGGATCATTGGGTTACAATAAGACATTTGTTTCTGTGAGGTTCTTAGTTGTCCCCTTGACAATTTGTTTTCCCCATTGTATGATGGGAATATATAGCCTCATAATTTGGGATATTGACTTAAGAATTATGTTGGAAAACGTTTTGCATGTGTATGGAAAGGGTTTGTAGTGGATGCTGTGCTGTGTGCTCCAGCCTTCACCTCTTCATCTCCCCTTTTAGGTGGGGAAGACTCACTTCCATAGCTGACGAGAGTGCTGCTAGCTGAAAGCCTTTATATGTCTGCTCTCCCTTGGAATGCCCTCACCAACGATCACACTCTCTTTCCAGGGCTGCCTTTGTCCAATGACTGGAGATTATAAAGGCCCTGCCCCGACCCCAAGTTGGACAACTTTGAAAGAACATTGCAGTTTCAGAGTTGCTACTGAGTTCAGATGAGTCCTTTGTTGTGACAGCACTGCAGCCTAACATCTCTATCTTCTGTTATGCTCCCTGTCACAAGTCCTTCTGTTCTTTTGTCACAAGTGTTAATTCCAAGAGTGTTTCCTAATGAATATCCTGCATACAAATCTCTGTCTTAGTCACCGCTTCTTAGGAAATTTGTAACAGTCCTGTTCACTAACTTCCACCTTTCTTTATAGTTTTCCAGGATATGAAAAGGGACTTAACTTTATTGAGAGAGGCACTGTGATTCATTGCCATAAACCAACCTCCCAGGTACCTGAGTGGCAAAATTTCCCACAGTTTTCCAGGGGGCATTACAGGGTGTTCAGGAACACTCATGGTTTTGTTTTTGTCTAAATTTATGTTAGCTACATGTGTTTAGATGAAGGAAAACTATTCAACTTAGATTTTTAAATGGGGACTATTATGGAATGTAAGATTGACTCAAAGAATTCAAGGAAAAAAATAACTAAAACTCAGATTGTAGAATGGGGGAGGGTATTCTGGGAACATCACTGATCTTGAGAGAAGATAGAGGTTCTCTTTTATTTAGAACTTTGGTTTGATGATTTTGCCTCTAAGCAAAACATGGTTGGGTATCATCCTATTCCCCTCTCTTTTTTCTGTCCAAGAAACTCGACTGTGGCAAAGTTGGAGAATTTCTATATGTTTTGTGAATTCTTAGAGGAGATATGCATTCGTTGGACCTGAGGTAACATTAAGTGACTCTAGTGCTTTGAGATGTAAATCTCTGACTCTGAACTTGCTTTGTACTTTGTGAGAGCCTGAGCTGCTTTCAGGTTTGGGAGAGACTTGTGGCATGAAGATTTTTGTCATTTTGTGTACCTCAAGAAGCCTTTGGATTTAGACTCAGATACAGTTTTGAACATATACCACACATCTTTCATTATTATTTTAACCATTATAAGTAGAAACTAGAGCTTATAACAGCATTAAGAACCAATGATGATGGTTAAAATTAAGAATTCTTCCCACTAAGAATTATCAAAAAGAGAGTGAAAAGACAAACCATAGAGTGGGAAATTGTATTTGCAATACACGTATCTGTCAAAGGGTTCATACCCAGAATATATGAAGAATACCTACAAATCAATAAGAAAAAGACAACTTAATTTTAAAAGGCCAAAAGGCTTGAAGAAGCACTTTGAAAAAGAGGAGATTCAAGTAGCCAGTAAGTGCATCAAAATGTGCTCAAAATCAATAGTTCTTCAGGGAAATCTAAATTAAAACCTCAATATGAGCCCACTACACAGCTACCAGAATAGATTGGCAAAGATGTTAAGCAAATGGAACTCTCATACAGTGCTGGTGGGAGTGTAAATTGGCATAACAAAGTTAGAAAACAGTTTGATACTATATATTAAAGATGAACATATGTATATCCGATGACCTAACAACTCTACCCTTAGGTTTATAGAAGTACATACATTTGATGATCAAAAGACATGTATGAAAATGTTTATAGTAACATTATTCAAGTGAAAACTGAAAATAAGCCAAATGTCCATCAATAAAAGAATGGATGAATAAATTGTGTTCTATGTATATACTGAACTACTAAATAGCAATGACAAGAATCAAACTGAGTTACATGCATCAACATGGGTGAATCTCGCTAACATTATATCTGAGTGAAAGAAGCAAGACACAAAAGAGTATATATTGGACAGGGATGTAAATTTCAAAAACAGGCCAAAAATACATATGATGTTAGAAGTCAGATCTTTGTTACCTGGGGTGTGTGTATAGTAACTGGAAAGAAGCACAAGGGGCTTCTAGGGGTTGTGATGACTTCTTTTTCTTGATCTGGCTCCCTACTACATGAGAACGTTTACTTTGAGAATATTCATTAAATAGTACAATGATGACTTATGTATACATCAACAAAGGGAGGGGAAAAATACTCCAGAGGGAGTTTTTTTCACATTATGGGAAAAAATTTTTTTTTTCAGTGAAGAAATGAGAAAGGAGTACAGAAATAGCTCATTTGAGCTTTGCTTCCTTAAAAGGGATTTTTAATAATTTGGAGTATACTCCACGGAATTTTGGGATCAAAACTTAAAGATTATAACCCTTTTTAATCTTTCTAAAATTAGTATTCAATCATGACCTCTGATTTCTGAAGCTGTTAGGCATGAATACGTTTCTTAAATGACACATTCCTTTCATTAATCTTAACTAATGAAGAAAAATGTGGCCATTTACATGTGGCCCATTGTAGACTGTGATTTAGATCACCAGAGTCCCAAGGATGGGTCATTGTTTGATAAATGGGGTAGTTATTTAACACTGCATCTGTTTCATCACGCACAGATCCAAAGGGAAAAGACGCAGGTGGTGGGTAGACATGATACTTTCTTACAAACTAATGAAGTTGAAAACTCTGATTAGAAACTTTGGGAAACTCTGGGTTACTGTAAGAATGTAGAGGGTCAGGGAAATAAGCCTGTGGAAGGAGACCCCAAAGGGGAGAAGGCTGAAGGCTAAAGTAATCTGTTCCTAGGAGACACATTCAGATATGAGTGAGTCCATAAGAGACCATTTTTCTACTTTTTTGCTTTGAATGTGTATAAAAGCTAGCAAGATGTCTCAGATGAGTGGGTTTTCTGGTTTTCATTTTGGGGTTTTGTTTTGTTTTGCACTTTAAAAAAGGGCATGGGGCTTCCCCGGTGGCACAGTGGTTGAGAGTCTGCCTGCCGATGCAGGGGACGTGGGTTCATGCCCCGGTCCGGGAAGATCCCACATGCCGCGGTGCGGCTGGGCCCGTGAGCTATGGCCGCTGAGCCTGCGCGTCTGGAGCCTGTGCTCCACAACGGGAGAAGCCATGGCAGTGAGAGGCCCGTGTACCGCAAAAAAAAAAGGACATGGACTCTATTTAGGCACAGATACATTTCCTAGCAAGGAAGGAAGGGGTTTAAAAATCACAACTTCCTGGGGCAACTGGTTCCTATGCACTTCTGACAGGAAGGTGGGAAATGGAGTGGGGACTGGGTCACAGTATTTAGGCACAAGAACCTCACCAATGAGGAGGAGCTAGGCAGGAAGAAGAGAGAGGAAGAGAGGCCTTGAGGAGGAAAAGAAGGAAGAAACGGAAGTGTCCTTGAGAAGATGGAGGAGGAAGGGGATGTGGAGGAGAAAAACGAGGACTTGGGGGAGGAGGAGGGAGGTGGCTTCAGATCATGGACAGGGTTGACTATGCCAGACATCCTCGGCCTGGGTTGGATCAGCTAGGCCTACTCCAGAGGAAGAAGTTGCAGTGGGAGAAAAGGTAAGTGGGAGGACCCCAGGGTCTGGCACACTTGTAGAAGTGGTGGCCCAGGTTGGGCCCAGGCTTATCGCATGGTTAAAGATGGAATGATTTAGCTTGAGCTAGAGTTTCTATCTGAGAAGCCAACAGAGTAACAGACAATGGAGGGCGTATACACTAGAGCTAGGGTACTTCTCCAAAGCAGAGTATAGGCCTCCAATGGAATGCAATGGAATTCCTCCAATGGAATTTCTTAATTGTCTCTTCAGTGACATTTGCATATGCTTAGAAACTAGCATGGTCAAATGCTTATTTTTCAGATACAAATTACAAGGATGCCTCATAAGTGTTTTAATATTCTCAACAATGTTCTTCAATCCGTTTGGAACGGGTTTTTATCTTTGTGAAAATAAATTTTACAAATAGTTGAACTATCTTAATATTTTGAAGCAATTTGTACTTTCTCTAGAATTTTTGCCATCTTTTAATGTGATGGTTCCTTCAGGGAGTGAGAACAAAGAAAAATGAGACTGCTTTGGATTTACTTTTATACTTTCTCCAGTAGACATGAAACCAGTGTGATAATGCAAAGGGATTTTCAGAAAGAAGAAATGGTGGGGGCAAAGACTCTGAAAAGAAAGCATGTAGATCTGTGTGCCTGGAATGGAAGCTTGATGAGGAAGAGGACATTTACTCCCATACCATTAACCATTTGATCCTGTTTGTCTCTTTACTGACCATCCTTTCCAATGTCAACTTCTTGATGGATTTTGATTCTGAGGGTGAGAAAAGGGAGCCAATCACCCCATCTGGAGCTCTCCTTGACACATGGTCCCTGAAAGCATTTTGTACTCTCCTACTCTCTACGACATCCGTGGGCTTCCTTTCTGATCATTCATCAAAGTAAGGGACCATCTGCTCTGTGCTCTGTCTGCTCCATGGATGAAATAAAGGCATGTGTTATATGGCTCCATTCCAGCTTCCCCTTCTTTACATCTGTTCTGCCCCTTTGAACAGCCCATGGGGCATAACTGATGTCTCACCTTACTGCAAGGTGCATGACCCCTCTGCTTCCAGTCCTCTTTTACTTTGAAAAATACCTGCACCTCCTGCTGTTCAGGTGTTATTGTAGAAATTCTTACCATACACCAAATCACTAGTTATTTAGATTTCTTTGGCAGTAACCCATTTTACCAATGAAAGGTATCAAAACCTTTCATTAAAGGAAATTCAACATTTCAACCAATTCTTCTATTACAGGAAGAATAACAACTTTCAATTTATATATCCCAATCCCTTTGAAGTATATTATTGACATTTGCTAACTCTACATCCTTGGGCTCCTCACCTCACCTCACAGGAGAGGGTTTGAAGCTAGAACAACCTTGAAACTACAGAGTCTAAAATGAATTAAAACAGGCCTGGGAATGAAGTGACAGGACTAAAAAGAATATTGCAAAGGCTTTCCAAAAAATTGTGTGAGTGTGTGTGTGTGTGTGTCTGAATATGTAATTTACAAATGTGCTTTTTTTTTTTTTTTACTAAACCAGTGAACCAGAGAAGGACCTGTAAATGACTAGGAGAAATAACTTTAAAAAGATTTCTTTAATTGAAGTATAGTTAATTTACAATTGTGTGTTAGTTTCAAGTGTACAGTAAAGTGAATCCATTATATATACATATATTCTTTTTCGGATTCTTTTCCATTATAAGTTATTACAAGACATGGAGTATAGTCCCTGTGCTATAGAGTGGGTCCTTGTTGTTTACCTATTTCATATATAGTAGTATGTATATATTAATCCCAAACTCCTAATTTATTTCCCCCCCACCCCGCTATCCCCTTTGATAACCATAAATTTGTTTCCCATGTCTGTAAGTCTATTTCTGTTTTGTAAATAAGTTCATTTGTACCATTTTTTAAAATTTCACATGTAAGTGATATATATATTTGTCTTTCTCTGTCTGACTTACTTAGTATGATAAGTCTTTGCTTTAAAGATTTTATTCTTCTCCTCTAAATATGTGTTGGTTATTTTATGTTCTTTGAATTTCATGTGAATTTTACAACTAACTTGATAATTTCTTTAAAAAAGAAGTCTTCTGAATCTGTTGAATCTATAGACCAATTTGGGGCAAACTGACATCTTAACTATGTTGAATATCTCTATCCCCAAACACAATATACCTCTTTGTTTATTTGGGTCTTCCTTTATTTCTCTCAGCAATGTTTTGCATTTTTTAGCTTACAGATTTTGTAAGTCTTTTGTCAGTTTTGCCCCTAAGAAGTTCATATTTTCTTATGCTACTATGAGTTATATATTAAAAAATTTTTTTATTTCTAGTACATAGAAATAAAATTGATTTTGTTTATTGATCTTATATCCTGTAATCTTGCTAACTCACTGATTGGTTCTAGTAGCTTTTTCATAGATTCCATTGGATTGTCTACATAGAGAACATGTCTGTGAATACAATTTCACTTCTTCCTTTCCAATCTGGATGCCTTTCATTTATTTTTCTTACCATATTTTACTGGCTAGATCTCCAATTTAATGATTAATAGGAGTGGTAGAGTAGGCATTTCTGTCTTATTCTTGTACTTAGGGGGAAAACATTTAGTCTTTTACCATTAAAGATGATGTTAGGTCTTTCAGAGATGACCTTCATCAATTGGAAAAATTTTCCTTCTATTACTAGCTTACTGAGAGTTTTGACCAGGAATGGATGTTGATTTTGTCAAGTGCTTTTCATACATTTATTGAGATTATCATATAGTTTTTCTCTTTATAGTTTAATATGGTGAATTACATTAATTTATTTTGTATGTTAAATCAACCTTGCATTCATGGAAGAAACTCCATTTGTCAATGATATGTTATCATTTTTTGTATAGTTTCATTTGCTTGCAAAAAATATTATTTAGAATTTTTGTATCTTTGCTCGCAAATGATATTCGTCTATCACTATCTTTGTTCTTATGTCTTTTTCCGGTTTGATATTTGAGTAGTACTGGAACAAAATGATAATTTGGAAAGTATTCTCTTCTCTTAAGTTTTTTTAAAGTGTTTGTGTAAAATTGGTATTATTTCTTCCTTTAATATTTGGTGGAGTTCACCAAATTAACAACTTAGATGAAATGGACCAATTCCTTGAAAGACACAAACTGCCCAAGCTCACTCAAAAAGAAATAGATAATGTGAATAGCCCTAAATCTAATAAAGACATTGCATTTGTAGTTAAATTTTTCCCATAAAGATTATGATTGGACTTGGTGGATAGTTTTCTTCATATTTCTTGTGCTTGGAATTAATTAAGCTTTTTGGATCTTTAAGTTTATAGTTTTCATCAAAGTTTTTTAAAGTGGCCATTATTCCTTCAGGTACTTTTACTGCCTCTCCCCACATCTCTTTTAGATACACCTATGTTAGGCTGATTAAAGTTGTCCCATAGCTCACTGATGCCATTTTACATATTAATTCTTTTTTTCTCTCTGTGCGTTATCTTGGACAGCTTTTATTGCTTTATTTTCTTTCTTTCTTTTTTTTAACATTTTTATTGGAGTATAATTTCTTTACAATGTTGTGTTAGTTTCTGCTGTATAACAAAGTGAATCAGCTATATGTATACATATATTCCCATATCTCCTCCCTCTTGCATCTCCCTCCCACCATTGCTTTATTTTCAAGTTCACTTATTTTTCCTTCTGTAAGATCCTATCTGCTGTTAATCCACCCAGTGTATTTTTCATCTCGGACTTTTTGTTTTCATCACTAGAAGTTTGATTTGTTTTTTTAAAATTTCTTTTATGCTTCTACATAACTTTTGAACATATGGAATACAGTTAAAATAACCATTTTTATATCCTTGTCTGCTAATTCAAACATCTGTGTCAGTTCTGTGTCAATTTCAATAGATTGCCTTCTCACCTCATGATTGACTGTATTTTCCTGCTTCTTTGCATGCCTGGTAATTTTTGACTGGGGGCCAGACATTTAAAATTTTATACTTTGGGGTCCTGGATATTTTTGTATTCCTATAAATCTTCTTGAGCTTTCTTCTGAGATGTGGTTACTTAGAAACAGGTTGATCTTTTGGGGTACCTCCTTTAAGATTTGTTAGATGGGACCAGAGTATTTGATCTAGGACTAATTATTTCCCACTAGGCATATCTTAGGAGCTGGATTTCTATCTGAAAGGCAATTACTAAGGGATCTTACTATTCTATTTGGTCTTTAGGTAAGCTATTCCTGCAGGAAAAGTTTGCCAATGTTTGCTATGGCCAAATGCTTTTCATGTAGATATGAATGTTTTGCTATATATATATATATATATATATATA